>NC_062262.1:32481298-32766298 GCF_916048215.2 Malus sylvestris
TTTTACAGCCGGTCTAAAATCAGATCCTTTATCTAGGAACCTAGAACTCCTCTCCGACCATAAATGGTTATTAGAGGATATCATCCATCCACTTGGAAGAAGATGGGAAGGCTCAGTCCAATTAACAAGACAAAAGAAAGAAAAACACCAGCTGTAACTTTCTTAAACTAGTAAAAGAAACTAGCCGTTGAATTTCAATGGCTACTCCTGATTTAGTAAAGTCTTAATTTCTTCACATTTCTCAGCTCCTTTTTGATTTCATCTGCAGGTTTAGCTTCTGCAGGGTAACTTCTAAAGCAAGAATGCAGCTTAATTCTCAACAGACACTATTGCTAGAAAATTGGAGGAACAGTTTGGATTAGTGCAGTGGCCTTGACGGATACACTGAAGCTTTGGACGTTTTAGCTGTAAGCATTAGTAATGCTGCGCCTGAATTGAGAGAGAGTCCTTTCATGATACATTGATCAGATTGGAGCAGTTTTTTTCTTTGACTTACTAGATGGTGGACATGTTGTTAACTGCTGGAAACTTTTTTTTATAACTCTTCTAACTCTTCTACTAGTAAAGTCTTAATGTCTCTAAAATGGACAGGTGACCATCGGATTTGCTTAGCAAATATAATTTTGGATTTATCCAGATACAACAACTAGGATTAGAAGCCCAAATAAAGCTCAAAAGGGTGAGTGGGTTTTGGATGTTGTTCTGGAGAAATCTGTTGTCAAGCAAAGCGGTGATGCATGGAGAATTATTCTCGATTCTTTCCTCCCTGTGCTTCACCTAATTGGCACTAGGCGTTCCACCCCGTATGCCAACAAACAGATTCAAGAACTATTGGGAGTGTCTTGTGCTTTTGGTCAAGCAGTTCAGGTAAATCGGAGGTTCACAGTTTTCCTTCTTTGTAGTGCGAATCATCTGTATCAGGATTCAGAAGCCATGTTTTGTGGTTAATTGTTTATATTATGGGTTGTAGTCGTGCTGTGTATTTTGTTTTATCGGTGTCACTTAGCATTAGGCAAGATAACCTAAATAATTTATTCCAAGCTGTATGTATTGACACCAACTCAAAACTTTGTTAGTCATTTTATGTTTTGGTACAGCTTGAAACTCATAATTTTAGACATTGACTTAGTTGTCTCCAAGCCACGTTCATTACTCAATAGTCAATACATCTTCTGTCAAGAGAAAATATAGGAAAAAACTCCTGATTCTAGAAAGAATGAAAGATTCATCCAATAGGACCAATACCAATCAAGAAGTACACAGGAAAAAAAAAATCGGAAATTTAGCTCATACGGTACCAACTAAATAGTTACTTGTGTCAAAATCTGCTGTTTGATACTAGCTTGCCCTTTTTATCGTTCGTTAACAAGTTTGTAAAGTAGAATTCAGACACACGTTAAGTAATCGTGATAATATTGTGTTTGGTGGATCATATTTTGCAGCTGCATTGCTAGGAAATTATCACCTTTACTGTCCAGTAGCTTCTGTGAGTGTATATTTGTATGTGTACTTTATTATACAATGATTTATTTTCTATACTATATTATTTAAACCCTAATTATGGATCAGCCTTTCATGTGAATGATCTTCATTAAGTATGAACCTCCTTTTGAATTTTCAATTTTTCTGTAATTGCTGTGTTTGTGGTTCCTCCAGCATGCCACGTTTTTTTAGGCCTGTATTGTGCATCTTATGTAATTTAACTTTTTTAATTTTCAAGAAAAATTGGATCATATTATACCAACTCTGGGTGATATGAGATACTTATCCTACTTTCCTGCTAAGAATACATTTTTGGATTGATTACGCAGCGGCAAAAGGTGTTCTGAAGGAGCAGCTTATCCTCCTGGCAAATAGCATGACGTGGTGGAAATTTTGTCGGCCTCAATTGTAGTGGATATAAAGCACTATCTCGAGCATTGAATATTTAAGTAGCATTTACAGAAGCAACACTTTTTGTGAGTAATTGAATTCTTTTGCCTAATTCTGTGAATAGCATGTACCTTTAGTTCGTGGTTAGATTAACTACAATCACAACTAATTGCAGTTTCATTACACCATGAAAGGTGCTTTGAGAGAGCAGCTGAAAAGTGCCACATGGACATGGATTCTTTGTCAAGCATAGTTGCATCCTGTTCATGAGGTAAACATGTTGCTGTTGGTAGTGGATCGAGGTTTGATATCCTGTGGGACACTAGAGAGGTAAATATGATTTTTAACATACTTGTGGCTTTTCTCAGTTGTATGGAGTAGTTTAATCTGCTGCTGGAATTCCGTGCCATTTAATTTAAATATTTTTTTTTCGGGGAGGATTGAATCAAGAGGGTGGACTAGATGTTTTCAACTTTCTGCATATGGTGACCACAACAAATGGAAAAGAATCAACTACGGGAGCACTGGTGGCAGAAGTTGATGATCTTATGGTGGTAGATGAATTAGCATAATCATGCTTGTCGCCAGAACTCTGACTCTGGTTTAGATAGGCCTGTCTTTGAAGATATTATTGAATTTGAGGACAAATCAGAAACTCTTTCTGGAAAATCAAGTTGGGAAAAGGATTCTTCTGTGTAGGGGACAAATACTACAAGTGTCAAGAGAAGATGCCACATCATCTTGGGGGAACTCCAGCTAGAGAAGCTACCGCATCTACTTGGGGGATAGATTAGGCAGCAGAAGATATACTTCTCCTGCATGGCTATGTCCTCTGGGTAACTCGAAGTCAAAGGCTTTGTCATCTGGGTTTAGGGTTGCAGGGTGTGCGGCGTCTTCACAAGGAAGACGACCACGAAGAAGAAGAGCAATTTTTTTGTTTTGTTTTGTTTTGTTTTATTTTTATTTTTTAAGACTTGGCCAAAAATGACGTTGTTTTGGTTCTTTAATTTTTTTTTTTTTGATGACTTGGCCCAAAATGTCATTTTGACTAAGTCCAATTTTCTTTTATTTTTAGGGTTCTTTAGAGAAAGACCCTTGAAATTCCTATTTTCCAAACAAAAACCCACCTAATAGTAAATATTCAAATAAAACCCAAAATTCAAATAGACTACCATGTAGACAAATATGTAACCAATTATTACAACATATTTACAACTTATACCACAAAACCCTAATTATGTCAATAAATATTATTAGTCACCCTAATTATGATTAGCAATTAACCCCATATGGAAATTTACCTTTCTTGTATCATAAATATTAGTAACATGTATGACACACCCCGTCCCGAAGGAGGGCATGCTGGCCGTCACGTGAGAGTGACGTAACCATTTGCACAGTACGGAAGCTTTAAGATACAATTTAAATTGATACACCCGAAGGTGAGTCCTAATTTTGTCCAATCTGTCAGAACACCGTCGAATTCCTCGTAGTCACCACACCTTTGTGATTCCTGAACCTGGAGGGGCGCAAAACCAAAATTGAGTGGGTCAGTAAAACAATTCTTTTCCAAATCCAAACATTTCTCAAAACGTTGTAACCCCTCTCCGTAAAACCTGTATACTTTCCCAGAAATGTAAAATATAAATATACATATATATTCTCAAAACTTCATTTTTACTATCTCAACATTATCTCTTTATCAATCATGCCATGCCATGTCATCTCAACATTTCTCATATTAATTATGCCATGCCACATCATCTCAACAGTAATAAGGTATGAATGCATCAACATAATCATATCAGGTGCAAGAAAGTAATCAACCGTAGGCCCTCTAATAGCCCTATACGGTTGAACCTAGAGCTCAAAATCTATCATTATCACTCTACCGGAGTCACCTCTGTGACCCGTCCGGCCTTCTGCACACAAGTTACGCTCTAGTGCTTCTCATAAATCATCTGTGCACATAATCTAAGGTCACCCACCAGTCGGAATCTCACTAACACTCTCGCGACTGGTCTGTCGTACCCACTCCGCGTGGACTGTACGACTAGCATCTACTTGGATCCAAGGCGAGCGTGCGATGCGGTGAATACTATAAGCACTAAACCATGGTGCAGGATTTGAGCTCAATATATATCATCATCATCATAACAGTAATTAAATACTCATCTGTGCGTCCACCGCACCATTTCATACATATGCATCATAAATCAATTCTTACCTGTGCGTCCACCGCACCAATTCATACATATGCATCATATATTAATTCATGCATGGCATTTCAACTCACATTTCTATATACTTTTCATATCAATTCTATGCATGGTATTTCACTTCCCGTTTTTCCACATAACTCATATGCATTTCATTTTAAACATAATTTCATGCATTTTCAATTTCTGGGAAAACGTTAAGTATATATATATATACGGAAAACAAAACTGCCCACTCACCTGGAGTTCGCCCTACAACTCCCTAGCACAATACGCCAAGGCGTCATGACGATCGGCGCCTAAAACAATAATCAATTCCAACCTCAGAATTCATATCGATAGAATATATAACTTATATAAAATACGTCACTACGTAGATTGATCCGGAAGATCCACCCCTCAGATTTTAAATCCATAACTTCCAGAGGTCCACATTATACCTCTAGGACAACATCCTAAAATTTCATTACCATCCAACGGTCGGATCTCCGTCAATTTCCAAAACTAAGTGACGGTTAACATTTTATATTATGGACTTACAATTCCAATTCCGGAAGATCCGTAACTCGGATTCCCAATCCGTAAGTTCCAATAATCCTCAAATATTACGTATTACAACGTATCAAAGTTTGGTGACGATCCAACGGTCGGATCATCAATTCACATTTTCACCTAAATGTGAAAACTATAAAACGTTATTTGAACACCTAACCAACAATCTTCAATAACTTTCTCATACGGTGTTCAATTTAGGTATATGAATATACCACAGTGATCTACTCGACGTCACGGACGTCGACATATTTTTAAAATAATTTTATTTTTATTTTTTATTTTTACTGTAGCACCTTCTTCTTCCCTGGGTCGCCGGACTGGTTTTTCCGGCGGCCGTTTTCTGGGCAGTTTTTCAAATTGCCATAACTTTGTCATTTCTCAACGAAATCAAGTGATTCAAAAACGAAAGTTGTAGCCCTTGAAGAGACAAAGAGAATGATACCTTTCCCAACACCTAGTTCGCCGTAGTTTGGCCGGAAACTGCCTCGAAAGCCTCGAAGGTCGCCGGAAACTGGGTATTTTTCAAATGAGTATAACTTCTTCAATACTCAACGAAATTGAGTGAAACAAAAAGGAAAGTTGTAGTACTTGACGAGACGAAGAGATTGATACCTACCTCGACGCCTAACTCGCCGGGGATTCGCCGGAAAATGCCTCGAAAGCTCCGGCCAAACTTTGAACTTATCGATCTCCGTGTTCTTACGTCCAAAAACTTCCAACGAAGCACTCCGAGCTTCCTTGGAACCTCACTAAGCTCACTGTGAGCTTGGATTGTCCTAAAACAAAGTCAATTCGAAGATCATGAACAGTGCACTTTCACGGGGAGTTTAGAATCTAGGTTTTCCGAAGTAAAACTTACCTGAAATTGGTGTCTACGTGATCGTGGAGTCTCCAGGAGTTCGATGGTGGTCTTAACTCCGTCGTTGGTGGAAGTTTAAGGTTGTTTTGTGGTTGGTTTGTTCGAACGGAGAAGAAGAGTGACAGAGAGAGAGATTCGTGAGGGAGGAGAGAGAGAGACAGTATGCAGAAAATAGGGAGAGGATTGAGGGGTGTGGGGATCCCACGTGTCCAACTCAATCCAAATTGTTAAATTTTCGCCCCTTAGTCCCGTTTAAGGGCATTTTCGTCTTTTCATGTCCTCGGAATTAAAATTCCGGGACGGGCTGTGACAATCTTCCCTCCTTATAGAATTTCGTCCCCGAAATTCCAGCAACCAACTAAATCAACCATACTCCAACAATAGCTTCGGGTAAATCTTTCTCATCCGATTCTCTTTCTCCCACATACTTTTCTACTGAATGATTTCCTTCACAAAGCTTTTACTACTTACTCTGTCTTAATTCTCAGGACCTTCTTTTTCCAATCCAAAGTCGTCCTTGATTCCTTATCAAGTTGAATCCAATTTAATTCTCAATAGTTACACCAGAATCTCATGTGACGAATCTGCCACCTAGTGACAACGCATCGAATCATAAAATATGTTTTGCACCTTAACCAATTCTGAGGGCATCACAAGCTTGTAAGCAACTTCACCAACTTTTCGATAATCACTTAAGTCCGATTAACTTAGGATTTAACTTACCTTCTTTCTCTACCTTGGTTAATTCTTAAATTTCTTCGTCAAGCATTTAAGTTTCAAGTACGACCTTACCAAACAGGCCTAACTTGAAATTTAACAAGTATAACTTCTTCTCGATCTTCCATTCTTAATTTTTCTTCCGTTGGTTTTCAATCCACAAGATGATACTCTTGGCAAACGTGCCAGACATTAATCTTACTGTAGTCTTCTCACCAAGTGCTTCAGTTAGAACAAACTTTACGATCACCCTGATCGTACAATCATGTTCATTAAGCAATACAATTCACTTTCGCTGCCTCATATCAAAATCCTTCCAAGTAATGGATATTGAAGACTTTTTGGATTCGTAAAAATCTTGCATTCTTACCAAATATAATGCCTTCATAACTTCACAGCAAGAATGGTAATCATGATTTCTAAGTCACCCGTAGGGTAATTCATCTTATGAGATTCCATTTATCGTGAAACGTATGCAATCACCCTAACATTTGCATCAACATGCATCCAATACCATTCAAGAAACATCACTAAAAATTTATGATTACCACTATTCTCTGGGAATACCAAAATACGTGCATGAGTGAGGAAATACTTCAGTTGTTGAATCCTTTGCTCACAATTTCCTTCCCACTCATACATAACCTCTTTTCTCAACAGTCTCGTCAATGACAAAGCAATGACTGAAAAATCTTTCACAACCATCCAAGATAGCCTGGTAAGTTAAGAAATTCTGAATCTCAATTACAGCTCGTGGTTGTTCCAATTTCTCAATTTCTGCTATCTTTTAAGGATTCACTTGAATACCTTAAGAATATATAACAAATCTCATAATGCCACCTGATTCGTCTAACTTTAGCATTTGCTAAACTTAGCATACAATCGACATTCTTCCAATCTTTGTTCCACCGACTTAATACGTTTACATGCTCTGCTCTGGCTCAGAATATGCCAGAATATCTTCAATGAAAATGATATCAATTTATCAAGGCATTATTGGAATACTTCCTCCATCAACTCATAAAACAGCATGAGTATCCATATAGCATCACCAAACTTCATAAAGACTATAACAAGTCCAGAAAACCATCTTATGATCAACGTCACTTATAATATTCAATTGGTAGTAACCAGATCTCAATTCAATCTTTGAATCTTCGCAATTACTTCTGAGCTGGTTAAATAAACATTAGTACATCACCATGGATAACGGTTCTCATTCGTTACCCGATTCCATTATCTATAATCAATGGATAGCCTTAAAATCCATTTTCTTCCTCACCAACGAACTGGGGCTCCCCTAAAGCGTTGTACTAGGTTGAATGAAACTTTTATCAACCAATTCTTTCAACTGAATTTCCAATTCCCTTAACTCATCCTGAACCAATCTTTAACATAGATTTATACCTGGCAACAAATCAATAGTGAACCTCATATCTCTGCCTGAAGGCAATCCAGGTATACTTTCAGGGAAGACATCAAGAAAGTCTAACCCCTTTTTCATTTTTCACACTTCTCCAAACAACATCATTTAGCACCACATGAGCTAAGTATTTTTGGGCAGCCTTTCAAAACAATCTCTTTGCTTTCACAGCATAAATAATGGCTGAACTCACTTCACTTTGTATACCCACCAAAGTAACCTCTAATTAATCAACTCGATGGAAAGTAACTGGTTTCCCGTAACATTCCATCTAGTCACAACTATAAACAATCACTCTAATGGAATAAAATTAATTGATACAATACATACTCTATTACTACTAAGCATTCTGAATAAGTACAATACTAACATAAAATAATCTACCGGTTTGCTTGCTTAACGAATCCACGAATGAGTTATTAATATTACGGTCTGCAGCCCGCAATACTGATAAATCATCGTTGTCTCGATAAGTAGGCAACCACTCTCAAAGATATAACATTACTATTTTGTTACTCAATGCAAAATACATACACTCGTCTCAACTACATTTATTTACTACTCTCTAGGTAATAACATACATAATAAGAAATATATCAGCCGAAGTCAACTAGAATGACCAATACGGCTGATTCAACTCTTATCTCAATAATACGTCGGCCGGATCCACTCCGCGTGGTCGGTACGGCCGAGCCTATAACTCACCAATTTCTCATGTGTCAATCGAATCCACTTCTCATGGTCTGTACGGCTGAACATATAACTCATCAAATCTCTCTGTACTCACGGTCAATCCGACCAAACTACTAAATCCATAACTCTGCTGAATCAACACTATGATGTCATAGAAAACTGTTGGGTACAACTGATTCTAGGGACGATTCATAATTCTGTGTCCCCTCTGTTCACATAAACACATTCATTAATTTCACACTTCCCAAAGTGTTAATTTTGTACCTGCTGCACAAAGTACATTTCCTTTACTCGAGACACCTTGTCTCAAATATCTGGGATTACCAGTATATCCATCACTTTTACTCTGACCAGCGACATTAAAACCTCAGCTGGAAGAATTAACTCTAGCTTCACTTCTTTCGAAGCTCTGAATCTTTCTATCTCCTTGATATGACGAATCATTAACTTTATCGTCTTCTTTTAATTCCCATTCATTTCTTATTCTTCTTTATTCTCGTTGATCATGTTCTCAGAGTCCTCAAGACTCAACAGCATCTCGTATATTCCTGGTAAGAAGTATAATGGATAGTGGTCACCCAAAATACCACTTCCCTTTTTGCCACCCAGCTTAAAATAACATAACACCTCCACCAATAACAACAATATCTGGATGGAACAAGGCAAGTCTGAAAACTTTCTATAATATCCCTCGATCATCACCTTCCTTGTCTCATATTTGTAAACTCTTGTTTACTACCATCGATAAATGCCGGAGGGATAAACTTTTCCTTAAACAAGTCCTTAAACAATTTTAAATCGGCTGTTCCTCCGGTGACAACAATTAATACTCCTGCTTCCATCAGGATACACGTTCATAACTCAAACCAGGTAGTCATCTCGACCCCTTGTCAGAAGGAAGATTCCTTTGACTTGCATAATCCGAAACATCTTTTCCAAATGGTTAAACCGTTACTTCGCTCCCTCAGGTTCATCATTTCTCTTAAGTGATTCAAATTCAACTCATAACCCATCTTAAAATGTCCCTTTTTATAATAGACTGAATCACCATCATAATAGTTTCCCCTAAACCGTTATATTAGGGAGACTAAATTCCTCTAACTAAGTGGCTTGCTATGAGGCGGTGTAGTTCTGACAGAATTCACTAGAACTTCTCAAAATGTCCAAGATTGCAACCATGCTCTGATACCAACTGACACACCCCGTCCCGAAGGAGGGCATGCTGGCCGTCACGTGAGAGTGACGTAACCATTTGCACAGTACGGAAGCTTTAAGATACAATTTAAATTGATACACCCGAAGGTGAGTCCTAATTTTGTCCAATCTGTCAGAACACCGTCGAATTCCTCGTAGTCACCACACCTTTGTGATTCCTGAACCTGGAGGGGCGCAAAACCAAAATTGAGTGGGTCAGTAAAACAATTCTTTTCCAAATCCAAACATTTCTCAAAACGTTGTAACCCCTCTCCGTAAAACCTGTATACTTTCCCAGAAATGTAAAATATAAATATACATATATATTCTCAAAACTTCATTTTTACTATCTCAACATTATCTCTTTATCAATCATGCCATGCCATGTCATCTCAACATTTCTCATATTAATTATGCCATGCCACATCATCTCAACAGTAATAAGGTATGAATGCATCAACATAATCATATCAGGTGCAAGAAAGTAATCAACCGTAGGCCCTCTAATAGCCCTATACGGTTGAACCTAGAGCTCAAAATCTATCATTATCACTCTACCGGAGTCACCTCTGTGACCCGTCCGGCCTTCTGCACACAAGTTACGCTCTAGTGCTTCTCATAAATCATCTGTGCACATAATCTAAGGTCACCCACCAGTCGGAATCTCACTAACACTCTCGCGACTGGTCTGTCGTACCCACTCCGCGTGGACTGTACGACTAGCATCTACTTGGATCCAAGGCGAGCGTGCGATGCGGTGAATACTATAAGCACTAAACCATGGTGCAGGATTTGAGCTCAATATATATCATCATCATCATAACAGTAATTAAATACTCATCTGTGCGTCCACCGCACCATTTCATACATATGCATCATAAATCAATTCTTACCTGTGCGTCCACCGCACCAATTCATACATATGCATCATATATTAATTCATGCATGGCATTTCAACTCACATTTCTATATACTTTTCATATCAATTCTATGCATGGTATTTCACTTCCCGTTTTTCCACATAACTCATATGCATTTCATTTTAAACATAATTTCATGCATTTTCAATTTCTGGGAAAACGTTAAGTATATATATATATACGGAAAACAAAACTGCCCACTCACCTGGAGTTCGCCCTACAACTCCTTAGCACAATACGCCAAGGCGTCATGACGATCGGCGCCTAAAACAATAATCAATTCCAACCTCAGAATTCATATCGATAGAATATATAACTTATATAAAATACGTCACTACGTAGATTGATCCGGAAGATCCACCCCTCAGATTTTAAATCCATAACTTCCAGAGGTCCACATTATACCTCTAGGACAACATCCTAAAATTTCATTACCATCCAACGGTCGGATCTCCGTCAATTTCCAAAACTAAGTGACGGTTAACATTTTATATTATGGACTTACAATTCCAATTCCGGAAGATCCGTAACTCGGATTCCCAATCCGTAAGTTCCAATAATCCTCAAATATTACGTATTACAACGTATCAAAGTTTGGTGACGATCCAACGGTCGGATCATCAATTCACATTTTCACCTAAATGTGAAAACTATAAAACGTTATTTGAACACCTAACCAACAATCTTCAATAACTTTCTCATACGGTGTTCAATTTAGGTATATGAATATACCACAGTGATCTACTCGACGTCACGGACGTCGACATATTTTTAAAATAATTTTATTTTTATTTTTTATTTTTACTGTAGCACCTTCTTCTTCCCTGGGTCGCCGGACTGGTTTTTCCGGCGGCCGTTTTCTGGGCAGTTTTTCAAATTGCCATAACTTTGTCATTTCTCAACGAAATCAAGTGATTCAAAAACGAAAGTTGTAGCCCTTGAAGAGACAAAGAGAATGATACCTTTCCCAACACCTAGTTCGCCGTAGTTTGGCCGGAAACTGCCTCGAAAGCCTCGAAGGTCGCCGGAAACTGGGTATTTTTCAAATGAGTATAACTTCTTCAATACTCAACGAAATTGAGTGAAACAAAAAGGAAAGTTGTAGTACTTGACGAGACGAAGAGATTGATACCTACCTCGACGCCTAACTCGCCGGGGATTCGCCGGAAAATGCCTCGAAAGCTCCGGCCAAACTTTGAACTTATCGATCTCCGTGTTCTTACGTCCAAAAACTTCCAACGAAGCACTCCGAGCTTCCTTGGAACCTCACTAAGCTCACTGTGAGCTTGGATTGTCCTAAAACAAAGTCAATTCGAAGATCATGAACAGTGCACTTTCACGGGGAGTTTAGAATCTAGGTTTTCCGAAGTAAAACTTACCTGAAATTGGTGTCTACGTGATCGTGGAGTCTCCAGGAGTTCGATGGTGGTCTTAACTCCGTCGTTGGTGGAAGTTTAAGGTTGTTTTGTGGTTGGTTTGTTCGAACGGAGAAGAAGAGTGACAGAGAGAGAGATTCGTGAGGGAGGAGAGAGAGAGACAGTATGCAGAAAATAGGGAGAGGATTGAGGGGTGTGGGGATCCCACGTGTCCAACTCAATCCAAATTGTTAAATTTTCGCCCCTTAGTCCCGTTTAAGGGCATTTTCGTCTTTTCATGTCCTCGGAATTAAAATTCCGGGACGGGCTGTGACATGTATATATATACATTAATTTATCCTATTCATAAACAATTATGGGCACATTTTTCGTATGAAAAAAGAAAATTGTTTTGTATAATCAGTTATTTTGCATCAAATAATATGGTTTGATAAAAAAAACAAACCAATTAATGTTCTTTATGTTGTAGGTAAATTATTTTACATAGATTAGACATTTTTTATTTGTTATTATATATGCATGTTAAAAATAATTAATCTATATTTATATGTTAAATATAAGTAAATTAATTTTGAATCAAATAGCATTTATTTTGTAGGCAAATTAAAATAGTAGTTACATTATTTTGGTCAAGTTAAACAGTGCCTAAATTATTTCGTAAAAACTAAACCAAGACAAATTATCACCATTAAAATGAAACAATAGATCGTTATTTTTTTATTTGATTAAACAATAGGTAAATTAAGTTGAATATCAGAGTGCGCAACGAACGAGACTAACAAAATAAGAATATTATTAAACAAACGAGAATGCCGAAACGGCTACAAAACCCTAAGAGACTACATTGTGACTAACTTATTCTCTCTGAATAACAAAGCTCTCTATTTATAATAAACTAACCCTAGTCCCTAATAAGCAAGGAAATGAAAACCTAATTCTAATGGGCAAGAAACTCTAATATCCTTGACCCACAAGAAAACCATAAACAATAATAAAATAATAATTAATTTTCCAACAGCCCCCGTCATACTCATGGCGGTACATGTCATGAGTTTGCCAACAAGTAGATGCAGATGCAAGACTCCAAATTTCAGTGCTAGTGCCGATGCCGATGCCGATGTCGATGCCAATGCCAATGCCAATGCTGATACCGATGCTGATGTCAATACAAATACCAATGCTAATGCCAATTCCAACTTCCGAACAAACAAACAAAAATTCAATTCACCACGTTCACAACGTCACTTGAGTGGTCTCCAATCCAAGTACTCGAGCGATCGTCGCGGTAGGAACAACAGACCAGCCAAACAAAAAACTCAACAGTAGCTCCAATTAACAAGTCCCAATAGCAGCAACATGTGAGCTCGAAACATTTAAAAAAAAAACAACCAATTTTTTTTCTTGCCCGTGTGGGCACAAAGTCAAAACCTCAAAAACAAAGCATTTTCTTCTATTTCCCTTTTGTCTTTTCCTCCTCATTTTTCTGTTTCATTTCGTTTTTCCTTTTTTTTTCTATTTTTTTTCTTTTTCTGGATCTTCTTTAAAGTTTCAAACAGCAGCAATACTGCAAAATGGATTTTGCAGCTGCAGCTCTGTATGACGGCCTTCAACAGGGCAAACTACATATGCTGGTCAAATTCAAACGGGTCTGATACAGTGCAAGTGCAAACAGTCGGATTTGTGCTGGGATTCAAGTGGTGGTTCTGCAAGGTGGGGGCGAACTCGATCCAAGTGGTCCTCGGGTCTGGGCGGTGATGCAGCGGTGGGGCTGGATGGATTCGAATATGCAGGGAAGCAGCAGATTCAACAGGTGGTGGAGTGGACAAATAAATTTCAGCAGCGGGTCCGTGCAGATGCAGATGGTGGTTCAACGGTCCATATGCAAAAATGTTGTGGGATGCGAGTCAGGTGCAGGTTCATAAGCAGGAGTACAGAACAAGAATGAATGATGACAAAGGCAAACAAATTGATACCAACGAGAACGGATTGAACCCTAAGGATCGAACCCGCTCTGATACCAAGTTGAATATCAGAGTGTGCAATGAACGAGACTAACAAAATAAGAATATTATTAAACAAACGAGAATGTCGAAATGGCTACAAAACCTTAAGAGACTACATTGTGACTAACTTATTCTCTATGAATAACAAAGCTCTCTATTTATAATAAACTAACTTTAGTCCCTAATAAGCAAAGAAACGAAAACCTAATTCTAATGGGCAAGAAACTCTAATATCCTTGGCCCACAAGAAAACCATAAACAATAATAAAATAATAACTAATTTTCCAACAAATTATATTGTAGGTACATTATGTTTGTAAAAAAAAAAAAAAATAGGAAAATTGAAAGTAGTAGATATATTATTTTTAACCAAATTTCCTTTATTTGTAGGTGAATTATTTGCATGCATTATATATATTATAAATTTCTTTTGAATCAAATAACATTTCTTTAATTTTATAAGTAAATTATTTTGCATGTATTATTACTGGACAAATTTTATAGTGCCCTTTCAGATTTTCATTTGGGTAAGAAAATGACAAGATTAAATTAAAATTGTAAAATGTTATGCAAATTTGAAAAACAAGTACAAAATCTTAACGAAAGTATAACATTAGTGCTGTTTTTTTTGTTCCAAGAAGCATTAACATAGAATTTGTTATGATATATCAATATGCAATGATTTTAAACTTTAATGCATTTTTTTAACTAATCCCTCCCTTCAAATCTGCATAGAATTTAATGTATACATTAAAACTGTAATTAGGGGTGTTTAAGGCATCTAAAAAATGCAAAATGTGTAAAGGCAAATAGAATTAATGAATTTGCTTATGTGGAGCTTAGTCATTGGGTTTTATTCAGGTAAAAAGACTATGTTGGGTTTTATGTAAAGAAACTTGAATTTCAGGGGCTAAAGTCATATTTTCAGTTATTTTTAAAACCCACAAGAGTCCCCTGTTTCCTGTTTTTCTCAATAACTAATTGCAATCCCCTATTATTTAAGGTCCCATTAGGTTTCGCCTCACGCTTAGGCGGGGTGATCCATGGAACGCCTCGCTTACACCTCCGCCTTTTAATACATTGATGCTTTATTATGCTTTGTCTTCACTCAACGTCTCATTTCAAACAATTTGATGGACTCATCTTCTGTTTTTATAGCTGTCATGTTGGATATGAAACACAAAAACTTTATCTAATTTCTTAGTGATTGGCAGTGGCATACATTGAGAGTATAAAAATTATATAGGTTTTTATCACAAATAATTCCTGAAATTGACATAGTCCATTAAGATGATTTTTGAATTTGAAAATCAATCAATGTTGTCCCAAAAAATAAGTAGTGTAAATCAATGTCGTTCTTCTGTTTGAATTTCGTGCACCTTATGAGCCCCACACTCCAAATATTTTGATGACATGTGGATTAAAATTTAATTTTTAATTTAAATAAAAAGAAAAAACTCGACTCCATCCTTTTACTCCGGGGCCATCAAGAGTCGCCGGAAAGTTAGAGCACATGAATTCAATCTCCCCAGCGTCGCAAAAGGGATGCTACACAATTCAAGATGGATTTCCTTGTAAGTTGAATATAAGCATGTTAGCAGCAGCCTTGTGGATGAATGAATGAACATAGTTGCCTCTTTCCCTTACTCTTTAATTTCCTGCAATCCCCTTTCCCTCTATGTTAATTTCCTGCAATTGTCCCCTTACTTTATGTTAATTTGATGCACTTCCTCCTTATCAGAATACACATTCCACACACACCGGAAGCATCCATTGCCGCAGCAATCGTGTAGCTCCGGCTTCTCGGGCAGCGGAGCCGCTGCTTTGCTTCTTTTTCTTCTTCTCTCGACTTCGCTAATTTTATTGGCTGATTTGATTGTTGGTGCTGTATCCCCTCCGCGGTCGGCCATGGATTTTCTTTGGATGGTGGAGCGATCGGAGAAGGGTAGTCGTGGTTGTCGTGTTTGGAGAAGAAGATGGTTTTTGTAGTTGTGTCTTCTATGTTAGTCGAAGCAATCTCGTTTTTTGAAAAGGTTATGGAGATGAAGCAAAGCAGCAAATCACTGATTGGTACCAAAAACTGCCGGTTGAAGTCAAGGAGACAGAATATGGGTTTGGGGAATTCATCAATCTGTTTGGTTGCTGGGTGCGAAGACAAAGACGACGACTATGATTAGTTTATTTTTGGTTTTTTTTTGTTGTTGTTGTTGTTGTTGTTTATTTATTTTTAAACACATTGCTTTTTTTAAAAAAAAAATTAAAAATTAACTTTTTGTTCCACATGGCGAACCAGGATCCTCTCCTGAGCAGTTCCTTAAGGATTCTGTAATCATATCCATTCATCGTATATCGTGCAGTCAGAAATTATATTCTCCAGTTATATTCTAAACTGGAGCTTAAACCAAATTGTTCTTTTGTTTGGCGCAGCAACCGAGGGGCAAAATGGTTTGTAGGCTCCGAAACCAAGTTGCGCATTTAGGATGATCCTTAGATTCCCCTCCCCTTCTCATTCCGGCTGTTCTTTTCAAAGCCCGTAAGGAGCCCTATGTCATTGGCGGTTGGCCTGATTGACCAGTCTACAAGGAATTGGAATTCTGAGTTACTTTCTTCCACTTTCTCGGTCAATGAGGTGGATCTCATTCATTTCATTTCTCTGAGCATACCCAACATTGAGGATCATCTTTCATAACACTTTGATATTAATGGGAGATTTTTCATTAAATCTACATACCACGTAGCTTGTGAATGGCTATTATCATCTTCGCCGCGGCAACCTATTCCTCATCTGGGTCTGTTTCTTCTCCTCTCTAGATAGCTTCGTGGAAGGCTAATGTCCCCCCAAGGTACGTATGATATTTTTGAGGTTGTGTAAGGATATCATTCCCACCAAATTCAACATTTCCTCATAACGCATTCCTAACGACCTGTTGTGCACTTTCTACAACGCCTATGGCGAATCCACATCCCACACTCTCTGAGACTGTCATTTCGCTCCTCAGTGCTTGGTCCCCTCCACCGTGTTCTTCACTCCTGTTATCATAATCATATTCCAACATTCATATTCCAACAACTCCCTCTCTTTCTATGCTTGGGCATCAGACTTGGCATCCTATCTCCCTCATGATAAGTTGGAACTTTTCAAGGTCATCTGCTGAGCGATTTGGAATTGCAGAAACTCGATGCTTTGGGAGGGCAGGTGTGACTCCCCAAAAGTGGCGGTCTCTTGCACGACAACGTGGTGGCAAGAATTTGTTTGATTAAATGCGAACCATCCATCTCACGATGTTGCAAATTTGTCACCCTCCAGATGGATCACTCCTCGGTCATGTCAACTGAAACTTAATTTTAGCAGGGCTTGGAATCGGGATAGCCTTATTGGTGGAGTGGGTGTAATTGTCCGCGAGGGGAATGGCAACTTGTGATAGCCTTTTGTAAGAAATTTCCCAATGTTCTATCTTTTCTGCAGGCATAGGCTATTGCGACTAGAGAAGGTGTGGCCTGGGCGACGAACAAGGGTTTTTGTAATTTACTAATTGAAGGTGATTCTCTTCAAATTATTGGCGTGCTGTAGAATCCCTCGACTAATCTCTCCTCTCTGGGTCAGATTATCGAGGATACCAAAGCTTAGCTCCCCTCGATCACTGAAGATTTTGTACCCACATCTGTCGTCAGGCCAACAACGTGTCTCATCGTCTAGCTCGCTACAGTTTGTCTTTAGGTAGTGAGTCTGAATGGTTATCATCTCCCCCTCCTTTTATCTTGAATCTCCTTGTAGAGGAAAGTTTGTTATTAGGGTGAGTGTGCTTCTTCCTACATGAACTCTTGCTGTACTTCGTAATTTCGAGACTGAGGTTCCCTTTTTGGGCCTCGGTCAGCTATCTAATACACTATCGATTTCTATAAACAAAAATATATAAAAAACAAAAAAACAAAAAAACAAAAAAAAAAATAAAAAACAAACAAACAAACAAACCTTTCGCTCAAGCAAAAAGACGGACATCCTCTAGGCTATGGGTGTGGAGGGAGAAATTCTTCAGTATGCGGGGAATATGACACGGTACATCAAATGTCATAATATAAGTGGTTATAGTTTTGTTTTTAATATCCAGCCACTTGTATTATAATCGTTAGTATACCAGACTGAGTTCTTGGTACATAGACAAATTTCTTGTGAGGAAACCGCACAAGAATAAATTGTAGTCATTGTTCTCCCTGTGGAGTACCAGATAATTGTAATGAGATTTTCTACAATTTTATTATTTGAAACATTCATTGTTGAAAACCATCAAATCTCGAAAGGATGGAGATTGGACAAGTTCTTGGAAAGAAATAATATGATTTTAATGATATTCAAATTTTTACTACTTGTTGGCTAAGTGCGGATCAAGTTTAGAGGTACTGCCATATTTTTCAATTGCAACATGAAAGCACGTGTAGATTTTTGGTGATTAGAATATTTCTCTGCAGTTTACTGTGTCTCTAGTTCAACTATCTCTTAATGAAATTTAAATTAGAAAATTTCACTTGTAATAAAAAAAATAAAGATATGAAAAATCATATTTTATGCTTAAATGATCCGAGCGGATCCTTTGAAGGTCGAGTTGTAGCCGTTTTTGGTGAATAAAATATTGTTTTGGCTACAATTGAAGTGATGAGTAGATTTTATATTATATATATAATTATATTCTTAGTATATTTTGGTTATTATTTTGGAAGAATTTTGATACTTTAAATTGTATTTTCAATATAGGACTTTCAATTTCCTCTAGAGCAAAACATGATCAAATTGATGAATTTTGGAGTAATTCTAGTTGGAGAACGTTCGTGAGTCACTTAGCTTGATCATGTCAAAATATCAGATTTTTCCACTGAGTAGTTATTTTCTAGCCATAGAATGAATGAGTAGTGCACGGTGCTAGAAAAGTGACTTTTGGTCTTAATTGGGAGTTTTGAAGCCCACGATGGCCTATTTTGGTTTCGGCCCCTTCTGGAGATGTATTCAAAACGCTCCGATCTTTAAAACAAGTTATCATTAGGGATGGCAACAGATCGGTTTGGGGACAGAAATGCTATATCCATCCCATAACCGTGAAAATTAACCATATCCATAACCACAAATTAATCATCGCGTATTATCCATAACCATACCCACCGGATAACGGATTTCACATCGGTTAACGGTAATATTCATCTTCGTTAATACAAAAAATATATTCGCCTAATTGAGGAATGATAGTTTAGTAAATATTAATTTTGTCATTAAATATTTGATGTATAAAATGATTTAATTAATGGATCTTGTGAAACATAAAAATTAAAGCTAAACATTGATAATGTTGGTTGCAATTCGTCTTTAATATTATTTAACTCTTTGACAAAAAAAAAGATAATGTTGGTTGATCTTTGATATCTCGCATAAATACTATAAAATTCTCATAGATTTTGATTCATATCAAAACTTTTGAACTTTTCCACAAAATGCAACTCACACAATGTAATTTTTGTATTCTCAAGGTAATAGATTCGGTGAATAATGAATATACATACATATATATATATATATATATATATTACATATTATTCGGTTCGGATTTGGGTACAGATATGGATTAGGGACCCCTATAACATATCCAAAACCATAACCGAATAATATTCACGGTTGTTCCCCATACCCAAAATATACCCGAATTTTCATACCCAAATACAATCCATTCTGACGGTTATCCACAATTATCGGGTTTAATGGTTAGAATTGCCATCCCTAGCTATCATGGGCTAGATTTGGAGGATATTTGAGGTTAAAACGTGGCTGGTCAGTTCCCTTACAGATTCTCCTAGCTTAATTAGGACTTTATTTTCTAGTATATTTTATTATTATTTGGTTTCCTAGTTGGAACAAAAGACTTTTATTTAGGGATTATGCGATAGCTTATGTAAAAGGATATAAGGCTTTGGCCGGCCCTAGTTTTTCTACTTTCTCTTTTATGCAACTTTGGAGATAGGAAATTGGTTAGGGTTCTTTAATAATTTCAGACTATTACTTTAAGGTGTTTTCATTCTTTTTATTCATAATAATATTTTCTAATATTTTAATTATGAATATGCCTAACTAATCCATTTTGCTAGGGCAAAGCCTTGAGCCTTAGCATGAATATGTAAATTTTTATTTGATTGCTTAGGATTGATTGCATGCATGCTTTGACTTATTGATCACTGTGCTTAAACTGTCACATCCCGGGCTCGACTCTGCCGTAGCACGATATTGTCCGCTTTGGGACCCGACCACGCCCTCACAGTTTTGTTTTTGGGAACTCACGCGAGCAGAACTTCCCAGTGGGTCACCCATCCTGGGAATGCTCTGGCCCCCTTCTCGCTTAACTTCGGAGTTCTTATGGAACATGAATCTAGTGAGCTTCCAAAATGCCTCTTGCTAGGTAGAGATGAGAATATACATATAAGGCTTACATGATCCACTCCCCTGGACGATGTGGAATGTTACATAAATTATCTAATTGTCTTAATGTTGGATCACCATTAAGATCTTTAGAAAAGTAATTTGATGCAATTTTGGTCGGAACGTTCCCTGAAATTGACGCTGGCTTCTTGTGGTTGATAATTGTAATTTCACTTAAGATGAACACCATGTCTTAAGGGTTGCATGGTTTTTCAAAGGGTTTCACAAAAAATATTGAGTCCCTCATGTTCATATTTGATCCGAACGTCTGGACGGATTGCATGTTAGATATACGTTCGATTTTGGAGGTTCCAAGTAGAATATATATTAGGAAAACCTAACATTCAAAGGGGCATGTGTATATCATAAGTAATTGGTAAAAATACATAAGATTGCTAGGTGAAGGTGGAACCCTAGTGCTTTTATAAATTGGTATTTAAAACTCTTTTCTTTTATCGTATTAATTTTGGGCGAGTTTACTATTTCTTTTTAATTAAAATTTGTTTTTAATATCACCCAAATTCAAAATCTCATTTCTCAATTTTTAATTTTAAGTAGTTAATTAGGAATTGTTTTTACATAAATTATTTAAATAGTCATTGTGGAGAACGTCATTGCATGAGCATTTATACTACAAAATCATTGTACTCTTGCAAGTATTTTGTGTGATTTTAACCTCTTTTTGTAGGTACTAAAAATCCTATCACGAAGCTAAAAGGAAGGGAAGATTCGTACTCTAAAAAAGGGTAATGCTAGGGAGATTAAATTTGTAGACTAAATTTTGGAAATTAAAGGACATGGAAGTTGATGATTGATTTATTACTTAAACATTGATAAATGTGCTCATTCCTATTGGTGACACATCATTTAATTTGTAAATTTAGTTTCCAAATTTAGTCTCTCTAGCATTACCTTCTTAAAAATAAATAGCTACGTACAAGGGTACAAGCCTCCACTTTAAATGAAACCAACAAAGAACAACGAAATAAGGAGGCTTCTCCAAACGAATAAATCATAATTTATTGACTGATATTGATTTTGAAGGCAATTAGCAAGATTTTTAATTGTATTATCCCTTGAATAATCGCCAAGGAGGTATAATCAGAAAATTTTTTGTCATCAAAATGTATGTAGTTTTGTTAAAAATATAAAAAACTGATTTGACTGAAAAGTATACAAAATTGATTCTACATGTATTTTAAACTAATTATGTAAAAATGATCAATAATAGGTTGGACGGATTCTAGAAATAAAGGATACAAACTTATTCTATATATAATTTTGTAAAAATGGTCAATGAGGATTTGAGCTGATGACACAGATTAATTTCTTGAAAGTTGTATGGGTGCTATAATAATAAACATAATTGTTTAGGGTATGACTAATATTTTAACAAATTGTTTCCATATTTTAGGTTATTGTTTTTGTCTCTCCTAGAAATGTTTAAAAACTAGGGGAGTTGAAATACTACTAGACCCACCCCAATGTCCTATTTTCCCACCACATGATAATCCCACCCACCACATAAAATTAAAAAAGTAAAATGTTATTTCCCCACCCACCATTATTCCCAAAATAACCATAATTTTTTTTAAATAACTCTGATATATCTTTAAATAATATTATAAATAAATAAATAAAAATATAAAAAATGAAAGAAAATGCAAGACCTAAGACCTAGACATTCATCATCTCCTTCACACCTAATGCTGCAAAAACCCCAGATCCCCAAACCACTCTTCTTCCTCTCTTTTTTTTTTTTTTTTTGTCAAAACCGCAGATCTCACGTCCAATTCTCTTTTTTCTCCATTGAAGTTTCTCGCCTTCATCTAGCACACGCCCATTCCTTCTTCCAACCTTTCCGTCGATTCTAACCCATATATTTCCCAACCTCTTTCCACCAAAGATATCACACCCCACCCACCATTATTTATTTATTATTTTAGTACTGAATTAAATAGGGGTTTAAGAATCTTCTTTTAAAAGGATAAATATATTATTAACATTTTCATTAAATGATGGGTGGGGAAATAAGACACCGGGGTGGGAATATCTATATATTTTTGTCTCCATATGTAAGGCTTTCAAAAAACTACTTAAACAATTTAAATGCCGTTTACCAAAGAAAATAAACAAATTAAATGTCTACCCAAATAATACGTAACAATATATCAGGGATTTGGTGGCGTGATTTTGTGAACAACCAAAATTTATTGATATCTTTTATCCTATACGGCATTATATTTCAAATTGTAAAGGGATTTTAAAATTTTCAATTATTGAAATGACCACATAGATCAAATATTGAAGCTATCAAATTAGAAGTAGTTAACAAGAAATGCAATCCTTGATTATTATATCAAATTTATTTTTCTCTTATGACAAGAGAAGAATACATCAAGAGCGCAATACTTTGGCAATTGCTGCAGCCACATAAGCAACATCATGGAGAGCTTGGCTTTCGTCTTTGAAAGGACTGCCGCCGGAAAAACCTCTTTCGCATGAATCTGCGTTTGTGACGACATTAATCATGGCTAGCTCTGCTGACTTATAATCATCTTTAGGGAAAGCTTCAACGGCGTCAGGAATATGAAGATGAAAAATATCGGAGTAGTTTAATCTGCAGTTTGTTGCGGGTGTATTTCCCGGCTCTCTATCGATCAGCTCCTCGACTTGGAGATTAGCTTCGCGTGCCTTAGCCCTAACTGCATCAACCATTATGATGCCTAAGCCTTTGACATCTGCTTTGGCGCTTCGAGGGTCTGATTGAAGTGTAGAGACACAAAGATCGGGATATGGTGTTTGGTTGCATGTTTGTGCGATCAGATTGGCATCCATTGGAAAGAAGACCGTCAGCCTGTTGCAGTGGCTGGTTGGAAGAAAGACAACTAGACAAACAATTTGAATGAGAAATATCAGTGTTTTTGTTGAAGGAGAGTTCAAATTATTCATCATCTTTTCTTTTCTGGTGAGCACAGAAAAATAGGGTAAACTTTAGGACTTCAGTATTTTGTGGTTGGCTTATAGAATATTGGGGGGGGGGGGGGGTGGGGGGGGGGCGGTATATATAGCAATACAGGAAGGCTAAACTAGGATAGAAATATCAAAACCCAATCAGAGTTATGTCAACATAATTCCTTAAAAGTTAAAATAATGAAACCTAAATTTTAATAAAATGACATAAAACAAAATCCCTTAATAAATAAAATATTTTCCTTTTTTATTTTCGGATCGGATTAATCTACAAGAGCCCAGTATGAGATCTTCATCAATATTAATTGGTGGTGTCACAATCACTTTATATAGAGTAAATCAATCGGATTTTTGTACACAAGGGCCAGTTTGGTGAGTTAGCTAGGATAGGTGATTTTCTTTTGAAAATACGTACGATATTCATTAATCAGGTAAAATACGTACAATGAAAGGGAATAGGATGCTAACAATGGGTCTCGATAAAAATCTTACCAGGATTTCAACCTGGTCGTAGGGAAAATAAAGCATCCAGCACCAAATTAAAGAGTAAGACCTTTGTATTATCCATATGTGGTTCTTCTATTTGTTTGGATTAATTACATGGACTGGATTTAAGTCCAATTGAGTCTCATCCTTAGTGTTTCCCCAAACAATGGATTGAGATTCAAAGCTTAACCAATCTCTACCAATCTTATCTCTAAGGGCCAATCTCATCTAGCGTACAAATCGAGCTCCAAATTCTTTTACTCATGTGGAGTGTCAAAAGGATGGAGATTGGACAAGTTCTTAGAAAGAAATAATATGATTATAAACTATATTCGAATTTTTACGACTTCTTGTACAAGTGTGGATCACATTTAGAGGCTTCGCCGTATTTTTCAAAGTTAGAATTGCAATATGGAAGCAAGTGGTAAATTCTACTGATAATTAGGGTATTATTTTTCAATTTATTGCGTTCAACTTCAATACTTTTTTTAATAAAGTTTAGACTAGACATTTTCGCTTGTAATAAAAAAAATTGCGATACTAAAAATCATATTTTGAGCTTTAAATAACTCGAGCGGGTCTTTGAAGATCGAGCTCTAGCCCTTTTTGGTGAATAAATATTGTTTTGGCTACACGAGAAGCTAAAAGGAAGGATAGTTTAATTATCATTATTATTATTTTTAAAAAAGAGAAAGAAAAAATAGGAAGGATAGATTCGTACTCTTAAAAATCAATTGCTACTTCCAAGGGGAAAAAGATTCTCCGGATCTCTTTATACATAATTCACCAAGTTCGGGATCCAAAATGTAGAAATTTGATTCAACGCCTACAACTATTATAACTTTAAAGGGATTTCCTGTTTGTAGCCGTTTGATCAAATTTCAACGGTTCGGATCACAAACTTTGTAGATCCGGATCCCTTTCCCTTACAAGGCTACATGGCTCCACTTTTACGTGAAACCAACAAAGAACAATGAAATTAGGAGGTTTTTCAAAACGAATAAATCATGACCTATTGACTGATATATAGATTTTGGAGGCAATTAGGAAGAATTTGATTTTGTTTTTTTATCCCTTGAATAATCACCGAAGTAGTACAATAACAAATTGTTTTGTCATTCATATTTATGAAACAAATCAACGATGTTACCAAATACTATATTTATATGAGCTGTGTATTTGTCAGTGTGATTGTTTTTCTGTATGTTCCCAATACAGTTGGAGTTGTAAAATCTCTTTTAGTATGACAGCCTACAAGTATGCATGTAATTATCCAACACCCAAATAGGACGTGCATAATCTGCTAGTATTTGTAGTAATTTTTAATTTCTTTTGCGGTTTTAATTGTGCAATCTTTATAAAAGTATTTTTTTTAATATAGTAAGTTTACGGTGGACAAAATCTTTGGAATGCTTATAACAATTAGCTATATACACAAATAATAAGAATTTAAATTTAGGAATTTCCAAACAAAGAAAAAAACTTGAACAAATTAAATGCCGTTGACCACAAAAATTGAAAAAAATAAATGTCTACCCAATTAATCCGTAAGCAGCCATATAGGTAGACCTGCATTCGTGTCGTGTTTTCCGTGTTCGTGTCGTTTTCGTGTCATACCCGATATCTTAACGGGTCGTGTCGTGTAACACCCGTTAAAATAAACGGATAAAATGACCCGACCCGATAATATTAACATGTAATATGACCCGACCCGTTATCCTTTAAGGAAAATATATTTTAAACCAATAAATAATCAAATGAAAAACATAATACTAAATAAGTATATACATATCATATTGTCACATCCAAAACATAAAAACGCATTTTTCTTTTAAGTATATTTTCACTTACCTAAAGTCTTTAATAGTTTTTTAATTAATGTAGAAGTGTAAAAAAATATAGAAAATATATATAAACGCTCGTACTGACAAGCTTTACAACTTTCATGAAGAGCTTAACTTCGAAATTCGCCACTATAATCATATAAATCATAGATAAAAATTTAACCGTTAATTGTTGTTTACATTTACACTTCATTGTTCTCATCAAATTTTGTTTTTTTCAGATTTTGTTTTTTGAAAACTTGATCTATTAGAGGATGCAGGAAGATGAACGGTTTGGATCGTTGATATTATATTCAGAGTTTTACGGTTAGTGAAAATATTGCTTGATGTTTATAAAGTTTCTACAAACTGTATGACTTTGACTCATATTTCAGTTAATCGTAAATTTCGTGATATCAAATATTTGAACCATTCACCTTCTTACATCCGCCAGATGATCATGTTTTATAAAAGAAAATTAAAAAAATGAAATTCAGTAAGAAGAATAAAGCGTAAATGACAATCGACGGTTAAATATAAATTTAAGGTTTATGAATTATAGTGTTGGATTTCGAAGCTGACCAATTCATGAAAATTGTAAAGTTTGTCACTATGAGTGATTGTATTTTTTTTTTTTTTACATTTTTTACACTTCTACTATAATTATTATTAATTTTATTAATTTTTCCCTCAAATAAAAAACATTATTCATGAAGGTTTGGAGGATTTTAAAAATCTAAACAATAATGTAAGTGTAAGCATGATCTACTCGTGGAGGAATAATGATGAATCACGAGTGTTTATATATTCTTTCACATTTTTCATACTTGTATGTATGTCTTCTTAGTTCTTGCCTATACAAATACTATATTAGTTTATTTTAATTTTGGACAACAACATGTTAAGTAAAATTTATCCTAGTAATGATAATAAGGAACTCTTATAATAAAAATAAATAATGACTAAAACTTTTTTTTTAAACTTATATAGAATAATAATACAAAACTATATATTTAATATAGAATATATTGTATATATTAATATGGCTATTGTATTTTATAATAAATCTTTTAGTAATTAAACTTTAAAATTATCAAAATAATTTTTTTCTTAACGGGTTACCCATATGTTACCCGCGTGTATACCCATTAAGAACCCATTATTAACGGGTTCTTAACGGGTCACCCGATAATGACTCGATAAGTTATCGTGTTGACCCAAAACCCGTTATTTTTGTGTCGTGTCAGAAACTGCCGGGTCTACATATAGGGGACTTTTTGATATATGATTTCCGGAGGCATTTAAAAGTTGAAAAGGTTTACAAAGGTGCTTGGGCAAATACTTTTGAAGGTTTTTATGTTGTTTCAAATTTCACCTGAACAAGGGAACATGGCATTTTTATGGCTGTTATCAACGATTGAGATGTTTTAAGAGGTAGCAATGAACTCATAGTAAAAGTGTGTTTCATTTTTGTAAAGAGCAAACCGAGTTTGAATGTGATGAAGGATACTGACCATGGGCACTAATATAACATCCCACATTGCTCAGGGAAGTGGATCCTATAAGCCTTATACATATATTCCCATCTCTACCTAGCACGAGGCTTTTTGGGAGCTCACTGGCTTCGGGTTCCATCGGAACTCCGAAGTTAAGTGAGTTCGCACGAGAGCAATCCCAGGATGGGTGACCCACTGGGAAGTTCTCGTGTGAGTTCCAAGAAACAAAACCTTGAGGGCGTGGTCAGGGCCCAAAACGGACAATATCGTGCTACGGCGGAGTCGAGCCCGGAATGTGGTAGGGACCCGAGCCGAGATGTGACAATTTGGTATCAGAGCCAAAATCCCTGAGCGGAAGTGTGCCGACGAGGACGTCGGGCCCCTAAGGGGGTGGATTGTAACATCCAACATCGCCCAGGGGAGTGGATCCTATAAGCCTTATACGTATATTCCCATCTCTACCTAGCACGAGGCCTTTTGGGAGCTCATTGGCTTCGGGTTCCATCGGAACTCCGAAGTTAAGCGAATTTGTGCAAGAGCAATCTCAGGATGGGTGACCCACTGAGAAGTTCTCGTGTGAGTTCCTAGAAACAAAACCGTGAGGGCGTGGTCGGGGCCCAAAGCGGACAATATCGTGCTACGGCGGAGATGTGACAACTAAACTCGCCAAACCTAGTGAAATTACAATGCTAGCATTAACAATGGATAGAAATAAATGGAAACAATTTAGTTTGTTTTCATTTTTTTTTTTTGAACAAGCGATATTAACTACACTAAGGGGAGGGGTGAGCTTAGCCTCACAATGGGCTAATAAATTGGTTCAAAATTTGCCTTTGGCAAGAGTTAAACCTAAGACCTCTCACTAATCAGTGAAAGAGGAATACCACTAGACCGTAGTACGTAGTGGCTTAAAATAGAACGGCTTAAAATAGAAGATTTAGTAATCATTTTTTGATTTACTGAAAACTATACAAACTGATTATACTAAAAACTATATAAAACTGATTCTACATGTTTTTGAAACAGATTATAGAAAGAAAAAAAAATTATCGAGGACGGGTTCGACTGATGGAATGTATGTAGTTTTGTTAAATATATACAAATGACTCTACTAAAAGTATATAAACTAATTCTTCCAAAAGGTATACAAAACTGATTTCGTAAAAATAGTCAATGAGAGGTTGGACTGATGACATATATATAATTTTGTTGAAAATACATATACAAACTGATTCTATTGAAATTATACAAATTGATCTTACTAAAAAGTACATAGTGATTCTACATATATTTAAAATTGATTCTGCAAAAATAGTCGAAGATGGATTGAATTGATGGCATGTGAGTAGTGAGCACACACCTTTGAAGATCCATTATCAACGTAGCCAAAGTTCTGATCAAGATTAGAGAGTCCAAGAAACTCATCCATATAACATTGTGGAATAGTCCTAGCTGCAGAACCCCCAGTAAACGACATCCCCCCGGCAACACCGGGCAGCGTCACCTTGCACTCCACCGGCAATGGGTTTTGCGTTTCATATCTAAACACAGACCCAGAACGTGACTTCACAGTAGAATAAGACGCACCAACACCAACAACCACCCCATCACCGTCACCGAAATCCGACTAAGCCGGCTCAATCCCAACCTTGATTCTGGTAAGCAAAAACCTACGGTGAGCCAATACGAAGCTATTGGCCGTGTGAACGGCAACATCACATTTTCTACAGAGCAAAGCTCGATCTTCTAAGCAGAACAAGTACCCAACCGCCTCCTGCAAATCATCATCTAAAAAATTAAAGCAAAACCCAATTCGAATTTTGTGTTTTTACGATCAAATTCCTTAACTCTTTCGTTGTAGGATTCGAATCATTGAAATTCACCTGGCAGATATCACATTTGGGTATGTGGGAGCAGGGCCAGTCTTAAGTTTTTTGGTGTCCAATGTGAAAGCTCAAAATGTGCCCTTTTTTAATACGGAAACATATGTTTAAAAAAAAATGATATTTAACAGGGGCTGGAACCCAGTCGAAGTTGGGGGGCTAGGCCCTCTCGCCCAAATTATATTACTTGAGAAAATATACAACGGGAATGACATAGTACTTAAACCCTGACAATCAAAAGTACAATCATATACAACCAATATTAGCAAAGCTCCTTGAAATTTTAAGCTTTAAGAAATTGTCTTTTGGCATTTTTTGAAGCAAAATCATCAAGTATATCATCAAACTCCAAGTCTTCAATCTCATCATTTTCAATGCATAAGATTGCTAATCCATTTAGCTTATCTTGAGTCATAGTGGTCCGCAAGTAAGATTTTAATAATTTCAATTTTGAAAAACTTCTTTCTGCAGATGTCACGGTCACGGGTACAGTCAACAGTACACGATAAGCAATCAAGACATTAGGAAACATGTCAATTTCTTTTACAAAGTTTGCTATTTCCATGGATGTCCAAGAGTTATCACAGAGAAATGCTCTTTCAGGTAACATCATTTGTAAAACCTGTAATTCGGAACATAAATCGGCTCCATCTACATCCATGGTATTTCCATGTTTCAAATGTGCTTCAAGATTCATACAATTTTCTTTTAGCTCTTGATCATCCGATGAAATTAACTTCGGTGCATCAAACAAGAAACCAAAAATAAATTCAAAAGTCTTTAACTGTTCAAACCTGTGATTCATATAATTTTATGTCACTTGCAAAATTTTATATTAAATTATGAATTAATAATTCAAATTTAAAACTTAGTTTACCTCAAAACTCAAAAGGGTTGGTGAATGCACTGAATGAGAAGGACATGTCGGGTTTGTCGCTTGGAAGCTGCAGCACAGCAACTTGCAGTGAGTTTTGAGGGTTAAATTCCTGCACTTGCAGCCAATGGATGGGAGAAAATGACAGAGACGACATGCAGGGCAGTGGGGTAAATGGGAAACAAGGTCGGGGCAGGGGATCGGGAAAAATGAGGATATGTTTGGAACTTATGGTTAATTAGGGACAAGTGGTCCCTCTTATGTTCTTTTTTTTTAATGACCCAAAACCTAGGCCTGTTCAACATTTTTGTCAAACTTGGGCTCTTGCCCTCCAGCCCCTATTTTGGGCTATGGATTTATATATATATATATATATATACACCTAGTTGTGTGGATTTTTATTTTTTGGTGCCCTTTTCAATTTGGGCCCCGGACCAGTGCCCTGGTAGCATTGAGCCTGGGCCGGGCCTGGTAGGAGGAGGACAGAGGAACCCTCTGGTGCTTGCTCCCGAGCTTGTTCGTTTTGCGAACCTTCTCGTCGCACACTCAGAAGAGAGATGCCTCGTCGGCGCATTAGAGGACGTTCGCCTCCGCTACCTCGCAGATGTTACACTGTATCTTCATCTCTTTCTAAACCCTTCCAAAATCTCTTCTTTTGTGAGTTATGTTGGTGTCTCTATCTCTACAGTTGAAAGATGAGGAGCAGGCCCAGCCTAGGCCCAGTGTTGGCAGGGCGCCCGTCCGAGGCCCAAAATAATTGGGGGCACCAAAATTATTTGGGTGGTATATTTATATATGTTTTCATAAGAGTATAAATTTATAAAATTTGGTTCATTGACAAAGAAATTTAACTAGAACTGGTGGTTTTGTTGTTTGAAATTAATGAGGAGGTCTTGGGTTCAAAACACCATGTGTGCTTATTTACCTTTCAATTTTTACAAATTTCTTTTCATAAGAGTATAAATTTATAAAATTTGGCTAAATAATCAAGAAGTTTAATTAGAATCAATGGTTTTTGTTGTTTAAAATTAACGAGAGGTTCTAAGTTTGAAATGCTAAGTGCATGTTTATTCTTTTCAATTGTTACAAATTTTTGTTTGGTTAATTTATTTTTAATTAGTAGCTAGTAGCTATTTAGGTTGTTATTTTTAAACATTTGTTCCAATTCAAGTCTAATTTTTAACAAAGAATAATGCGTTGACCAAATTTTTAGACCAAATTTGCAAATCATATGACGTATCATCAAAAAATTTAATTTAGTACCCATTTATTACATATACATATCAATTAAAGACTCAAAAACATCATTATTTTTTTAATCCCATATTGACAAAGTTAATAAATAAGAAAAAAAACACCTCACAATTTATACAAAAACACTTTAAAAGTTCAGATGGAAAACAAAACTCATATATATCTACTTGTAAACCTTGAGTTTTTTTTTTGTTTCCTTCTCACGATACAAAATAAATTAGTTTTTCCATGTTTCTAAATTATTAAGTTTGAAGTGATTTTCTAAGTATAATTTTATCGATGTCTTACGTGTGAAAACAAATAATTTTTTTTATATAAAGTGAGGTCATATTTTTTTAACATCGTTCCTAGCCTCAAAAATCTCTAGACCGACCCTGATGATGAGCGAGAGTAAAAAATGAGGGACTTTTTATGAGGACAGCGAACAATTTCAAGGTGACACGTGGAGGGTTTTAACAAGTGTCGTGGCTTAGGAGGCCGCCATTGCTTTGCAACTGTAAATCGGACAATATTTCTATTTACAAATATCTTTGGGAACTCAACTGACACTGCGTTCCGACAAACAAAAATTGACAACTTCATTCGAGTCGGGTTTTGATTGGCTCTTATCTATTGGGTTTACAAGTTGAATTAGCAAAGCGGGTTTGGACAAGTCGGTTGTAATTTGGATGAATTAGCGAATTCTATTCCAACATGTTATTTTAAAGTGATGTGAGTGTGGCCAAATTGATTAGAACAAATGTGTTTCCTTTATACATCAACTAAAAATACTGCGGAGATCGCTTTTTTATAACACAAGGTGTTCTTTTTATGCTTCTTTTTTATTAGTTTTAGTTCAAGTTGGAATGAATTAACAATCATAACAAGCTCGTGTATAGTTATTGATTACTTTTTCAATCATCCTCACACTAAATTTTGTACGGTTTGTTTTCGGATTTAGGTAACTTGTCCCACAACATAAACACCACCTAAATCCGCAAAATGACGGCCTAGTTTAGAATGGACACCGGCCGGAGCAAGTAGGCAATATATGGAGGGTACCAAAATTAATGAGAGGGCTCACTCAAGGACTGGCATTGTTTGGTATGGGATGGTACACCTTTCTTGTTGAGGTTTTGAACTTAATGAGATGAGATGAGATGTAGGAACGAATTAAGGGTAGGTGTCCCTATTGAAGGATTATTGAGGCTATAATGCCTTATTTAAGCTGCCTTAAATATCATCAAGTGTCAAACTTGTGTGGTTGGAAATGCTTTAATCTTAGCTGCTAAATGTACAATCACATAATATAATCTACAAAGGAACTAGCAATTTTTCATAAATAATTAGCTCTCTAGGCATTACATGTGATGAACAACTTATATGAAACAAGTGTATTGGTATGTGCGGTTTTGTCTAATAATGCAATGTTATGTCAAAAGAACTTAAATATGCTATTTCATTAATGAACATGACCGCTACTTGATGACACGCATATTTTATATAGGTCGTTCTCCTAGGCATGATAAGGTTACTTGTTGCTTTCATTCAAGCAAGGTCGATTTGAAAACCTTTTCTACGATAAAACAAAAGCATTACTGCAGAATATTTACATAATTGACATCAGATATATAATTCATCATATGATATCATGGCCAACAATTCATTGTGGTTCATATATTTTGCAAGCTGTCAGACACCACCGATTTGTGAGGATTTTAAGACGGGTTTTTATCACAAATTGTCTCTGAAATTGACCCTTACCATCAAAATGATCCTTAAAATTGAAAATCAATCAATGTAGTCCTTGAAAATAGGTATCGCAAATCAATGTGATCATTCTGTCACAATTCTGTTAAGTGCTGATGTGGCACATAAATGGGCCACATAAGACATTTTTTCTCACAAATAATTCTTGAAACTGACCTGGTCCTTCAAATTGACTTGCAACATCAAAATGGTCTCTGAAATTGAAGATTGATCAATGTAGTTCCGCAACTAAAGTCTCAAATCAATATAGTTCATCCATCACAATTGATGTGACACATAAATGGATCACACAAGTCTAATTAATTTTTAAAAAAATTACAAATAGGCTTAATAATTTAATAGTTAATAAAAAAGATTGTCAACCCAAAAACCCAATCTTGCAATCATCTCCAAACTCAGTCCACATTTCTCTACCTCCTTCGCTCTCTATTTTTTGAAAAAAAAAAATTCTCAATACCCCCATCTTTACACATTCAACACCCTTCACTGAATTGAATCTGGATCGAGGTCACATTTGGTGACGGCTTGGCCGATTGGCAATGACTTTTGGTACATCACCATTAACATTTAGGCGATCAACATCCTCACAACCTTAATCTTGGATAACTTGTTCGACAATTCTCTGGTGGTCTGGTAATGCAAAGAACGGCAAGGTCTGCCTTGGGATAATGAGGTTATAACCGAGGTGAGTTTATTGTTGGTTGGAAACTATTTTCATATCGCCTCTTAGGCCTTGGTTAAGCCTTGTGCCTATGAGAATTTATGGAAGGGATCTCTCTTCGGAGTAGGCCATACTATAAGAAAAAAAAATCATTGTGCAAAAAGGTATTTAGACAACTTTTTTAATTAATTATTAAACCCACATCAGCACATAACAAATTTTTTTACAGAATTGTAGTGGAATTATCATATTGATTTGCGACATCTATTTTCAAGGACTACATTGATCGTTTTTCAATTTCAGAGACCATCTTGATGGTGTGGGTCAATTTCAAGGATCATTTGTGATAAAAACCCGTAAATCTTGTGAGGCCCATTTATGTGCCACACTTAACGGAATTTTTAACGAACCACATTGATTTACAATGCCTATTTTCAAGGACTAGATTTATTGATTTTTAATTTCAGAGACCATCTTGATGGTGAGGATCAATTTTCAGAGACCATTTATGATAAAAACCATTTTAAGAAATGCATCAAATCGGAAAGTTGAGAAACCCTCCAAGAGCCACTCTGGGAATTTTTTATGGTGCTCGGATTCTGAATTTTTTAACCGTTAGATCTTTATTCAAACAAACAACAAGATTTAATAGTTCAAAAACTCCAGAGTATCCCACACTTTCTAAAGTACCATAAATTATTGTTTTCTCCATTGTCAATAATATTGCAATAAAATCTCAACTTCTTTCACTACTTGACATTTAAATATGAATGTGTCGGCCAATCTTAACCTCGTTCATGAAATCATGCCAATTTTCGAATCTTGTTAGGATGGAAAGGTGCCTGAGTGGCTGTCTCCCATCCTAGCTAGCTAATAATGTGCTTTTTGTTTCTCTAGTAATGAAACGATTAGCTCCTTCCTTTACTTAGTCCTTGTTTTACATGCCTATAGATAGCAACCTTGTTGCTCATAGATTAGCTAGAGAGGCTTTAGGCTTGAGGAAGAGATACATTTTGTGTTGAAGCATGCCCTCATCCATCCTCTAGTGCAAGCAGATATATGATGAAATGTGGCAGACATACAACATGGATATATAAATTTGACATAATGTTTTTGTACCATGCATCAATGGATTAATAGAATACGACTAGAAGGGCCCTGATAAGATTTGTATTCCTGTAAAATATTGTAGTAAATTTTCCTTTTTATTAAAGTTTATTTATAGCTACACTTCTGCAATTCGATTTTAATCTCATTTCGTTCTTTGTAAAATAAAAATCGTCTCCTTACTCCTAAATCTCAAAATTTGCTCCACTTTATCCATGGAACTCAATTTTGATCCCATTTTGACCCTTAAAACGCAAAAGTCGTCATTTTGTATGATAAAACTAACTATCGCTCCATGTTGCCTTAATCTCTAATTTCGTCATGCGCGTTTGATTTGGGTGCACCATCCCAATCAATTTTTTTTCCTTCATCTCTGCAACTCAATGCATAGCGACCCAAAAAAATCCAATTCTTAATTTTATCCTTCAAATTATTAATACTTTTTTATTGTTGAAAGTTAATACATAATAGAGATTTATAATTAAATTTATTGGCACACATGTTGCATAGTCTTATTTGGTGGTTGATCCCACGTATGTTTCAGGGAGAAGGGAAAGCATACCAGTCAAGTTTTGAGTTTTAGTGAGTAAAATTGTGACATTTGAATTACATGGGAAAAAATGAGATTAGAATCAAATTCCATGAAGCGTAGCTAAAAGTAAGTCTTTTATTAACAAAAGAAAAGTCACATATTTATGCCTTATGGTCGAGTAGATGGTATTTTTATTCCTAATTCTTTTCATGGAGAGTCCTTCACCGCTAAATATGGTCCAGTATTTATGCTTTCCCCCTGTTTAAATATTTTTAATCAATTAGAAAACCAAGTTTTATAGTGCTTCATGGTCAATATCTAAGAATCTTTTTAGGTACTAATATCAATAGGATAAGATGGCATTTTTTTCTCTGTGAAAAACAAGAAAAAGACACTTTGCATGATCGCGTTATAATATGGCCACAAGAAGTATATAGGTAAATGTCTTCATCAATTGCATGCTTTCTCTCATACGACAAAGGGAATCCGAAAAAGCTCAAAGATCACATTGCACCAACTCTGTCTTCCTTTGCTTTCTAGCTCCTAAATTAAACTAACTAGCTAATTACACCCTCTCTTAATTTATAATTTCCTTTTTCTCTCTTAAACTAACTAGTATTCAGTCTTTTGGTATATATAGTCGTCTTCATTTGATGAGAAGAAGTTTCAGATTCGACTCGCTTACGCATGCTATAATATTATATATATGCATCTCAATTTGATCTAATCATACCCTGTTATAGTTACACTACTTTGTTGTAAATGTGCTGTCGTGTTATCATGATATATTTGTAAATAGACTTTCCTTCATAAAATTAAAAAAAATAAAAATAAAAAATAAATAAATAAAATAAACTGAAGAAGGGGTCGGAAAAAAATATTTGTCCCAAAAACCCAAAAAGAGTGAGCGAGTGTATTTTCCAACAATTAATTAGTCGTTTGTATATGGATATACAACACCACATGTTAATGTTGACCGAGAATTGTGCTAAAAACATAGTGATAGAGAATTTATGAAGAGTTTACTTTTAAAAAAGTCTCTTTAACATTTCTCTTTTTTCGTTTTATTATGACCTTCCATTAGAACAAAAGGATTTAGCAATTTCCAGACAAACTAAAAGTGACCTCCAAAATTTTCCTAATACTATAAGACCAACACTATAGTAATTAATCAATTAATTAAGAGCACACTAATAAAGTTGATTTATACTGCTTTCTTTTTCATAACGAATAATTGGAATCTAATTTTCCGAAAGTTTGTGAAGTGGCGGCCAAGGGCTCATCAAAGTGCATTGACAAATGCTTTTTGTAAAAGTGTCTTAAAAAAACTGCTTTTTGTAAAATCATGTAGGAAAGAAAACAGAAGCAAAGTAGGTCCAATGAGAAATGTGTAAGCTCACGTGAAAGCCAAGTTAACAAAGGTTTGAGATATGAAGGCATAAACCCAAAGATTATGCTGCTGTCGTCACCATGTATATGTCTTGCTGAAGAATCAATATAGATCCGAGCCAGCAGACAATATTCGACAGAATATATAAATAATAAATCTGCTTTTTTATGTTGTTCAGGGCAAAAAAATGAGAGAATGGACCTATTATTTATTAATCTTACTTTTACTTCTCACGACCAGACCATAACTATTTGTTTGTCGATCCTCCTCAATGTTACCACAAGACCTTAATGCACTCTAGTAATATTTGTAGAAAAGTGGCAAATTGTGATTGAATGCTGATAGCATGTCACGTACAACATGTCAAACATAGAGTGACTACACTTAGTTAGGTGCGTCTTTAAGAGTTCGAGAGTCATATGTGAAATTTACACAAGTGTCCTTCCTTAGATAGTTTTTTCCAAAAAAAAAAAAAAGGTAGAACAATGTATTAATTCTAGAAAACAATAACTTAAATCAAAATCAACTTTATGACTCACTGATTATAACTTTTACAAATGTCATTAAATAATAAATTAAAAGAGCTACGAACATAACTTTCACTAAATAATCAAAAGTAGTTCAAAAACAATCAAACAAGAAAAAAGGTTTCATAAACTCTAAGTTAAAAGTTTCATTTGAATATATAACATTATTAAATAAAAAATTGAAAAAAAAATGTTTTTATGGTATTGTTATTGACAATTTCAAATATCTCATTGTGCACTCCAAATTTTTATATATATAAAAAAAATTACACTTATAAGGAGTGCATAATGAGATTTTTTTTTTAAAAAAAACATACAATATTATTTAGGGAACTTTAACGAAAAGCTCCTGGTACTGTTCACTTTAACGAAAAACTACATTTTTACACTAAAAAGTCAATCCTGGTACTATTTACTTTACCCTTTATTTTGTCCTTATCATTAAAACTCAAAGTTTTCAAGTCATTTTCATTAATTTTCCTTATTATTTACACTAAGGAGGAGGGAGTGATCTTAGTCTCACAATGGGCTAGCAATAATGTGGTTCAAACTCGCATTTGTCAAGAATTGAACCTAAAACCTCACACTTACAAATGAAAAGAAATACAATTAGACCGTAGTGCATAATGAGATTTTAAAATGCTAATAAAAGTAATTTTTTTGTAATATATAAGTGGCAAAATGATTTGAAGGCCCTTATTTGGGGTCATGTAAGATTACACATTTCGCTCACCTATGAAGCCCCCACTATACTTAGGGCTGGTTTGGTATTACTGTGCTTTGAAAAAAAATTAATGTGAGAATAAGCGGTTGTGCTGTGAGAATAAGCGGTTGTGAAATAAATCAGCAGAGTGTTTGGTAAACTTTTTTATAAAAGTGCTTTTGGAAAAAAAAAAAAAAAGCAGTCTGATAGTGGGTCTTTTCATTAAAGGAGCACTGTAGCTCCGTGTGCTTTGGAAAAAAGCCAGTTTTCCAAAGCTGCAAATAGCAGCTTCAGCTTTTTCCTTTGATTTCAGCTTATTCTGACAACAATTTCCAAAATAAGCCATTTTTTTTCAGTTTACCAAACACCTAAAACCCTCACAACTTTTTTTCATTGGTGCTTTTTTTTTAAGTACTTCACTTCCAAACCACCCCTTAGTGCACCATGACGCCAACTTTGTAGCTGATTCTTTGGAAAATGCACCATGAAGCCAACTTTATAGCTGATTCTTTGGCTAATTTTGGAAGAACCATTTCGTTTGGTTATCTCAAATTTTCTCTAGAACAAGGTAGTGCAATACCGATGAATGCTGGTGTTGTATGGCTCAATACAGGCTACGTGTCTTTTTATGTTGAAGGCTACGTGTGTTGAAGGACTTAATTTGACATAAAAAAAATACCAAAACAATCATCAAGGACTTTGAGGCAGACATAACCCCATATCCGGATTGGTCCATAATTTTGTGCAACCTTCTTTAGAGATGTATTCCAAATGAACTAACACTATATTTGGATGAGGGAAATAAACTTGGAATTTGGATAAAAATCAAAATTTATAAATTGACATGCACTAATTCCCTTGTTTGGATTTATAACATAGAAATTTAGAATTTCCGCGTGGAAAAAAAACTTGGAATTTGGGGCCTCTAATTTCCAAGTTTAAGTTCCATGTAAATAGGTGTCATTTCCCAATTTCTATGATTGGGAGTTTAAAATTAACAAATTCCGTTTTCAATTCCATTATTTTTTTAGGTTAACCAAACAACAAAATTCACAAATTCTAAAAAAATAAAATTCCTTCATTTCAATTTCTGTTATTTTAAAATTCCTTAGTAACCTTAAATTTCTTCGTCCAAACATAGTGTAAGTGAAAAAGTTTTGACCCATGCTTTTGAAATTCCACTATTCTAGCCGTTTTTATTTGAAAAGTTCTAAATACCCCTAACAAATGTCTAAATCGGTTGGACCTGCGGGTTGGTCCTTTACTCGTTGGCCGATCCGAGGTGCTCGGGTTCTAGTATCTTTGAACCGTTGTCAGCTGATAGACAAGAAAGATCGATCCGTTCAACTTGTGAATATGCAGGCGGGTTGAGCGGTTTAGGGGGTTGTTCGATTTGTCACGGTAGTTTCATGGTTTGTGGGCAACTACGTCGGACATGGACCACGGGAACACAAAGAGGGATATAGAATTCTAGTGCGAGATTGTAGGTGATTTTAGAATTAAAGAGCCAAGTTGTAAATTTAGTGGAAGGTGGTGGGATCCCATGTAGGAGAGACCACAATGTATGACCCGAAAATCAAATTCTCAACACAAAACCCAACCTAGCTTATTATGGGTAGGTCGGCTGTTGGTTGGTTGAGCCGTGAGAATGCCCAACCATTTAGACTAATGTCATCCTTTGCAGTTTGAGTCCAAATTTCGACCTAAAAGTTTCCACAAACAAAAATTAACCACGATAATTGGTGCAGGGGAGAGAGATGGATAAATAAGAGAAATGCTAAGGAGATTTTTAAAAGTGACTATTTAAGGATTCTCCGTCACTTCATATTTTTAAGTATAATGTTTTATAATGTTGACATGGGAATTGTGCGAAAAACATGAAGAGAAAAAGAGCTTATAGAGAGTCTCCTTAGCATTTCTCAAGAAGAAGACATTGTACTGCAAGCTAAATATACTAATTCTCGCCATTTAGTACTAGGTCTAGTGGTATTCATCTTCACTTGTAAATGAGAGGTTATAGGTTCGATTCTCGTCAAAGGTGAATTTGAACTACATTATTGCTAGCTCATTGTGAGACTAAGTTCACCCATCCCTTTTAGTGTAGATAATATCATTTGTTAAAAATAAAAAAAATAAAAAAAATAAAAAATAAAAAACTAATACTAATTTCCACATCCTATTTAGTTCACCATAAAGATGCTTAAAACTCCAACATGTTTCGAAATTCCAAACTTTTCTGATACAAGAGATATTGGTGGAGCCTGGAGGATCTACTTTTTTTATTTTCTAAATACATTAAAATTTCGATCCAAACTTTTTTTTCAATTATAAATACATTAAAATTTCGATCCAAACTTTTTTTTAAAAACTTTTAGAGTTGGAATTTTCAAAATGTTGAATTTGATTAAGGTGTGCTGTCGTTAGGAAATTTTAATCAAAATTAACATTTCATGTTCAACTTGACCCTTAAATTCAATTTAGTACAAAATCATATTTATATTTGCAAACAATTTTCTATGCATGCAAGCAAGGCCGGCCCAGGCTCAATGCTGGCAGGGCGATCGTCCAGGGCTCAAAATAATCGGAGGCACCAAAATTATTAGGGTAGTATATTTATATATGTTTTCATAAAAGTATAAATTTATAAAATTTGGTTCAATGACAAAGAAATTTAACTAGAACTGATGGTTTTGTTGGTTTTGTTGTTTGAAATTAATGAGGAGGTATTGGGTTCAAAACACCATGTGTGTTTATATATTTTTCAATTTTTACAAATTTCTTTTCATAAAAGTATAAATATATAAAATTTGGCTAAATGATCAAGATGTTGAATTAGAATCAATGGTTTTTGTTGTTTAAAATGAATAAGAGGTCCTAAGTTTGAAATACTAAGTGCATGTTTATTCTTTTCAAATTTTTACGAATTTTTGTTTGGTTATTAATTTATTTTTAATTAGTGGCTAGTAGCCATATGGGTTGTTATTTTTAAACATTTGTTCCAATTCAAGTCTAATCTTCAACAAAGAGTAATGCGTTGACCAAATTTTTAGACCAAATTTGCAAATCATATGACGTGTCATCAAAAAGTTTAATTTAGTACCCATTTATTACTTATACATATCAATTAAAGACTCAAAAACATCTTTATTTTTTTGGGAGTTTTAACAAAACACTCTCAATACTGTTCACTTTTAACGAAAAACCACATTTATACCTTTCCCTGGTACTATTCACTATACCTTCAAAAATGGCTTTTCATTAAAAAGGAAAATCTTTTGGACTTTTCGTTAGTTTTTCTTTATTTTTTTAATCCCATATTGACAAGGTTAGTAAATAAGAAAAAACACCTCACGATTTATACAAAAACACTTTAAAAGTTTAGATGGAAAACAAAACTCATATCTATCTAGTTGTAAACACGGAGTTTTTTTGTTTCCTTCTCATGATACAAAATAAATTAGTTTTTCAGTGTTTCTAAATTATTACGTTTGAAGTGTTTTTCTAAATATGATTTTATCGATGTCTTACGTATGAAAAAAAATAATTTTCTTATATAAAACAAGGGCGCATTTTTTGGCATCGTCCTGGGCCTCAAAAATCTCTAGACTTGGCCCTGCATGCAAGCTTCTTTTCGTATCAATTCGAAATATCCTACTTTTTCTTGCTCTAGAATTTGTTCGTGCACTATCATAATCCAACCATAAAAGAAAACAATATAGCCTCTCTTTTTTTTTTTCAGTAGTACTAGGAAAATTAAAGGGGGTGTATTCAATTGGGATTTTAAGAGATTTTAATAAATTTATAAATTCATAGATTTTTATGGAGTTTAACTGATTTGTAGAGATTCTATGTAAAATTTTGATTCAATTCCCTCGAAATCTCTTGAGAAGATGTGAGATTTGTGGATACTTAAAATACACTACAAAATCTCTCCAATTCCCTCTAATCCCTCATTTTTTCCAAATTCTTTAAATTCAAATTCTAATTGAATACACCTGAAATGTTATAAACTTCTTTAAAATTCTAATTGAATACACCCGGATTTCTAAGGATTTTAATAAACAATTTTAATATCATGATTGAATACACATTGAATTTCATATAATCACTTAAAATCCTGATTAAATACCCCTAGATTCATTAAAAGAATTAAAATCCCTCAAAATCTCAATTGAATATATCCCCCTAAATTTCTAAACTAAGGGGGGTGTATTCAATTGAGAATGTGAGAGATTTTAATGGATTTATAAATCCATAGATTTTTATGGAGTTTAATTGATTTGTAGAGATTCCATATAAAATTTTAATTCAATTCCCTCGAAATCTCATGGGAAGAGGTGAGATTTGTGGATGTTTAAAATACACTACGAAATCTCTCCAATTCCCTCTAATTCCTCAACTTTCTCAAATTCTTTAAAATAAATTTCTAATTGAATACACCTGGAATGTTATAAACTTCTTGAAAATCTTAATTGAATACACATGGATTTCTAAGGATTTTAATAAACTATTTTAAAATTCTAATTGAATACACCTAAAATTTCAGAGAATCACTTAAAATCCTGATTGAATACCCCTAGATTCATTAAAAGAATTAAAATCCCTTAGAATCCCAATTGAATACACCCCCCTAAATAATGTGAATATTGATAATTGAATTATTACTTAAGTATTGACTTACGTGTTTTTTTTTATTGGTGATATATAATTTAGTTTGTAAATTTGATTTAAAATTTGGTACTCTTAACATTATTATTTTTTTTTCCTTCTCTCTATCCAAAAAGAAAAAAAATTCAAAAACAAACAAAAGGGGAACAAATTCCCTCCAAATGATTGGTAGCCCCTCCTCCCTCCTCTCTCTCTCTCTCTCTCTCTCTTTCTCTCTCTCTCTCTCTCTCTCTCTCTCTCTCTCTCTCTCCCGCCATAAAAGCCTTTCTGACGACGCTACCACTGTCTCCCAATTACTCTCTCTCATCTCTGTCGCTCGCATTTCTTCCCAGATATTTCCTCCAACTGCATTTCCCCTCTCTCACTTCTCCATAACACATTCCATCTCTCTCACACCCTATAACACATTCCATCTCTCTCTCTCTCTCTCTCTCTCTCGCAATCGGACGACGAGGACCTCTCAGTGTTCATCGGAAGCTCCGGTCGATTTTCGAACGAATCGGTTAGCTCTCTCTCTCTCTGAATGCAAATTATCTTTTTTTTTTGCTTGATCCAGTGTTTGCAATTGCTTTTAATCTCGGATTGTTCATCGAATCCAATTTCTGTCGTAGTTGTATTGATTCTTGTGTGAATTAAGTTTCAAGAAATCAGAATATTATATTAATTTCAATTTATTGCGAATCAATTTAGGAAAAGTAATAGCTTTTAGTAGCAATTCCATTTAATTTGCCAATAAATCTTGCAGACCTCCGAAATAGTCCATCACATATTCGTGTGTGTTGTGTGTGTATATATATATATATGTATGTGTTTGTATTTGTTTTCTTGATATGACTGTGAAATGCAAAGCATTCAAAAAGATAGGGGGAAATGTGTAGGAAAATCAAAGAAAATATGATAAAGGCCGAGAAAATTTTTGGGGAGAATTTTCTGTTACAAAAATGCAACAACTTGCAGGCTTAGTTAGATCAGTTACAATTCTGTTAGGGAAGTTAGTAAACAGCTGGTAGTGATCTGTCTACCTCAACCATGGCAGGAGTTCTTACTAACTCCATTTGCTTTAGCTTTTAGCTCTTCTAGTCACTCATATTCTCTTCCAGTACTGTTATCAAAAACCAATTTTTACGCCTTGTGTCGAAAAGTACCATTTAATGCAGAACCAGATTGGATTTTCTTTCGGCGTCATGCCTTCTAAGTTCATAACAAATAATCACTCTAGCACTAATCAAGTTCTTGATTAAGTGTTCTGTCGTTCGATGTTTTAATATGACGGTCTGCTAGAAAATATCTGCTAGCAAAGGTCGATAATGTAAACTAATTTACACACTACTAGAGATTCGAACTTGAATACAGAGAGACACACTTGTGTAGCTGACTAGGCCATAAAAGTTTGTCTGTTAGAGTTTCAACTTTTTTACAGCCCTTGATGAGATTCCGCCAAAATTCCACCATGATGTGAATCTTTTTTACCGTCTCCAAAACCAAAAGAAGTTTGCTAGCTTGATTGGATGTTAATTTGGTCCAAAGCTCAGGATATTTATCAAAATGGGACCCACCGAAATCTGGGTGCCAAAGTTTGGTTTGCATGTGTGATAAATTTAAATTTTGCGCTGCAAGTTCTCTGACTAGGTGAGTTTTTTCACGAGCTTTGCACCGTTGAAAGTAAAAGGATACCTCCCCTTATCTGATTTGAGCACAGCACAGGAAAACAATAATACCAACGCCGCTTGGATAAGGACTTGTATGGAACAGTACACCATTATGATGGCGTCCACATGTCCTTATTTTATGTGTAAATTTTTGTCCGCATGTTCTCATTCTATTGACACAAGACGCCATGTAATGGTATACCTGGATGTCATATAACTTGCCCTCTTCCACTTGGCTTGCTGTAGCAGGGAAGAAAACAACGCACTGAGCGTTGCATGCACATCATATGACCTCCTTGAAACTTCATTGGCCTATTCCTTCCATTTAGTCACATGTTTGTGGTTCTTTGTCACCCCCTTTTCCTTTTTCTTTTGTTTTTCGGTAAGAAAAAGCCAGAGAGGGAGGACCAGCAAATCTTTATCATCATTCAAAAGATACTCCGAGAAGAAGATACTTGAAAAAGTCCAGTGGCATATTTTTTTTTCCAAGCCAAAATGTTTTCTTTCTCCTTTTTTCAACTAGTCAATGAATGTTACGGTTTTTTCTCTCTCAGATTTCCAGTGCCTGCTGTTTATATGTTCTTATTTACCTAATTTTATATGCCACTTTGATTGCTGGATAAATCTGAATTTTTCTCTTTTGCAACCATTGTTGAAATGTACAAATTTTTCTGGTTGCTTAAGGTTCAATGGTCGCTTCCCAGCGATAGAGAGGTTCTTATTTTACGATACAAGCGATTACAGCAACAACCAAGCCTTAATCCATTTAGGGTTGGTTTGGTATTGCTGTGCTTTGAAAAAAAACTGCTATGAGAATAAGCGGCTGTGCTGTGAGAATAAGCGGCTGTGAAATTAATCAGCAGAGTGTTTGGTAAACATTTTTGTAAAAGTGCTTTTGGAAAAAAAAGCAGTCTGATAGTGGAACACTGTAGCTCCGTGTGCTTTGAAAAAAAAACCAGTTTTCCAAAGCTGTAAATAGCAGCTTCAACTTTTTCCTTTTATTTCAGCTTATTCTCACAGCAACTTCCAAAATAAGCCCTTTTTTTTTTCAGTTTACCAAACACCTAAAACCCTCACAGCTTTTTTTCATGGGTGCTTTTTTTAAGCACCTCACTCCCAAACCACCCCTTAGTGAGGTCGGCTGTATGAATTGTAGAATGTCACCGTGCTCGGTTTTACACCAAGTTATCCGTTAGCTCCAAGTACTCCATATGTTTTCTTAATATCTCTTTCAAAGTCTTCCTAGATCTTCCTCTACTCCTTTTGACCTAGGTGGCGTCTTGATGTAGCTTTTGTTTTTCGACTTAGCATTAATTCTGCTCCAGTTAGGGGTGTGCTTACTTAGTCCCTAATTAAAATGCATCATTGTACTTGAATACTAAAGTGTTTGGAGCTTTATTTGGTTTAGTAAATACAACTTGTGGTCCTAGGCATTGTCGCTGCTTTATATTTTCATCCTATTTAGTCAAAGTCCGACATGTCGTTGATTAAAATGATGTCCCTGTTAAGAATTTCCACATAAATGTGTGCTTAATTAGTGTTTAAGTCTTCGCCCTCAATTCTGTCCCTCAACTTTATGCGCAGCCTTGTACTTTTTGCCTTTATAATCTAAGAATCAAATGAATGAATAACATGTTTGCATGTTCTGGCTTCTTTACTTTACTAACTTTTTAGTAGAAAATGATTTTAACTCAGCGTTTATCTCCTACTGCATACTCTTGTTTATTTCTTATCTTTGAATGAAGTAAATCAAATGAACGGTTTTAAATCGAATGTGTAAAAGTAGAAAAAGAGACGTGAAGAAATCATTCCCCGACTAAAAATTGCCTGTCCATGTGTAGGGAGAATAATTTGTTTGACCATTTATTCAAAATTCAAACTTAATTATGCATCCAGAGTTACCCATATGTCAGATCGATGGAATGTTTTGTGGGTCATAATACGTAGTGATGGAAATTCCACCAATTAGCAGTTAACACTTGAGTCAAAATTCTTGTTTTCGTCAAACTTGTGGGTGATCTTCCAAAATCGTAGTCAATTTATAGATAGGATCAAAATCGCTACAAAATAATATTGGAGGAGGTCCTTATATTTTAGAAAGAATTTTGTATTCCTTTATTAAATTATTATGTCGCATGTCCAGGCACAACCGCTCCAAACATATTTTTTTTTTGAAGTCAAAATGCTTGTCATTCAGTATGCTAGGACATGAGTCACGCACAATTGCCCTTACATTTTTTTAAGCCCAAACGTGAGTCGTCCACTATTCTATGACGCATGTTATGTCCTTATAGCAACTTTTTAGTGATGTACATCACGTAGATTACTATTAGAAATCAGCTATGCGTCTACGAGTGTTTGCTCCTAACATTTTCTGAAGCTCAACTCTGTGGTCCAATATTTTTTAAAATTGGCCATTTCGCTAAAAGGACATTTTAGTGTTGTGCTTAATTTGCATGGATCATCGGCCAGAAATCAGCTACGCATCAACATGCGACAGCCCTAACATTTTGTAAGGCCCAAATGTGCATTGTGCATCGTCCAGTATTCTAGGGTGTTGGTCAAGTCGCTATCAAGTAGCAATAGTTTGATTGATGTGCTTTGTCACTCTTGTCAACTTTTGTTGTTGTATTCCTAATAAAGTAGGTTAACAATCATTTGATGTATGATTACTTCCTTAGCTCCTTGAGACTCGGACGAGACGAGCTAAACAAACTATCACAATTTTAAAAGGTTAATGTTAGTGCAGTGACGAAAATTAAACATGCATATGTATTTTAGTGCATGTTCAATTTTTACCGATCTCTTTTCCTTTTAATAACTAACAGTTTCATTTCTTTATTATTATTATTTGAGTTCGACTTTTGGCTAAACTTACATGTGTTAGAGAAGAACCCATTATGTTATTTTGCTATAGGTAATGTAAGTCCCAAAAATTTAGAACTTCATGAGGACGAGAGAATTAATTAGTAAAAAAAAAATTTAGTACAATTAATTAGTAAAATTTAGGAGAATTAAATTTATATAATTTAAAAATATGAGAATATATCGTACATTGATTTTATCTTAAGTACCATCTTTTGTTTGAGATTAAATTGGATGGAACTTATTTTTTTAATTTTTAAAATGCGTGTTGTGTGGTTGTGCTAATTTAACTTGTTAAAAATAAAATTAAACGAAAGAAAAAATTTCATGCGCAAAAAGTGGAAAGTGATGTAACAAAAAACAAAATGAAAAAGAAAAAGGAAATACAATGAAGTGAGTTCCAGTTGTTTTTGGTTGGTCTTTAGCAAGAAATTGTTATCAAATTTTTGTTCTGGATGAGATAGATATCGAGTGAGAAGATAAGAGAGTTGTTTCTTTCCGGTATATATATGTATAGGTTCACTTAAATTTGTACACTAATTTTCCAAAGGTCTTCCAACAGAAAAAGGACAATTAACACATAAATGTTTTTACTAAAAATATGCAGAATTTACATAAGCGGCAGAATTTGTCTTCATATTTCAGTCAACAACAGCAGCGAAGTGTTACTCCACTAATTAGGGCCAGCTATATTTATTTCTAAAACGCGGTTTTGCGTCAAGTCTTCCGTTAACTCCAAGTACTTCAAGTTTAAGTCAAAGTCTATCTATATCTTCATCTATCCTTTTGCCCTGATCCTTTGTTTTGTAACCGGATCTTCTAACCTAGAAGATTAAAAAAAAACTGAGATTATCTTTGATTATGAGTTAACTATAACGTAAATCTTGATGATTTTATTCCATTAAACTTGGTAGATATTTGTATACTTCTATATTTACAAACTTACACATATAGCAGTGGATTATATATAGAAAAGTGCAAATATAACAAGTAGATTAGATATTGACAGAGAAAGATGGAAATTACACAACAGAAACAATTACTGCCCTCAATTAATTTAGTTGCAAATATAGCAGAGCATTTATGCCATTTGTATAAACCACTGAACTAAGCAAAGTATCTCTTTTTCTTTCCTTTCGGGTATAAATATTTTTGTTTACAACATAATCATTGATATCTCCTGCATGGCTGTAAGGATTCTGTACCTTAAAAGCTCACACGAGGATTTTGTTGCTCCTTTCGTTTTTTCTCTCACTACGTTTTCAGATTTTGGAGATTAGCATCTCTCTCTCTCTCTCTCTCTCTCTCTCTAAACCAGTGACTCTGTTTTAGTTGACATCTATCTCCAAAGGCATATTTGATTAAAACTCAAAGTCACAGGTGGGTTTCTAGAGAGAATTCAAGAATTGGGTTTTTTTATTTATTTGTCTTCTTGTTTTGTTTGTGCTGCTTCTGAACTCTTTGGACAGAATTAAATATTCCAACAGAAACAGTATATGATATTGCTTTCTCAGTTACAGCAAACTGAAGGTTTCAGTATGTTCGTATTTCGGTGTCTGTTGTTTCATTTGAATGATGTTCATAATTTTTGGCTGAGAAAACCAGAGAACTCCGTCACTAGCTGAGCCGTGGGCTTTGTTCTCTCTGTCATCTCCTGTTACTGTTGTTTTTCACTCTTTTGCCCTTATGCTTTTAACCTTTTTCATGTTGATTTTATGAATGTGAGTTTTTAAATTGCTACTTTAAAAAACCAGGAGATAGCGATCGACCCCATTTTTCTTACTGTGGATCATGTTCTTGGGATGATTTTTATTAAATTATTCTGTAGACCTGCTTGTCATTTTTGTTTCTGTGACAAGATTATCATGTACTGCTGTAGAGATGTTCTTATGATATTCTGACCAAGTGTGTTACGAATTTTGCTCTTGGCATCCAAAATGTGGAAGATTTTTGTTTGGCCTGTGGTGGTGTTTGATGACTTAGTTTGCTTTAAACGAAATGTAGGACACAGTTGTTCGAGGATCGCTTGTGTTAGTAGAGTTAGAAGGCAGGGTTCATTACTAGAGAGAGCATATGCCTGGGAACAAGTACAACGGTAATTCAGCCCACATCCCACCAACTCGAATTGAACGGCTCTTGAGAGAAAGGGAGCTAAGGAAAAATATCAAGGCCTTGAACTTGAATGAAACATTTGAACCTGAGTTGCAGTTAAGAGAAGATGAAAACTCAAAAGCTGCCCTTGTTGAACGATTCTTGGAAGGGGCTGCAGCTGCAAGGGCGCTTAATGAGGGATGCGAAAAGCAAGACGGGAGGCCTAGCAGACAACGACTGTTGGTTGTGGCGAACAGGTTACCTGTCTCTGCAATTAGGAGAGGTGAAGATTCATGGTCTCTGGAGATGAGTGCAGGGGGTCTGGTCAGTGCACTTTTGGGTATGTGGTGTTTTAACTCTTCTTTAAATACTGATAATCCTTTATCGAAGTGTCTGTTCCGGTGTGTATCATTTTAATACAGGGGACAAGATTTTCAATTGTGTTGATATCCTTTTCATTTTAAGATTTGGTATTTTTCCTGCAAAGATGAACCTAATTTGTACTGGATGATTTTTTCCAAAGGTGTAAAGGAGTTTGAGGCAAGGTGGATTGGTTGGGCCGGGGTAAATGTGCCGGATGAAATTGGACAGAAGGCGCTTACTAGAGCTCTTGCTGAGAAGGTTCAAAATTTTGTCATTCATAGACATAGATTCAGCTCATTTTCACTGATTGATGATGTATACAACTTTCGGTGTAAATGTTCATGAAATTTTAAAATGGTTGTTTTGTTCCTTGCAGAGATGTATTCCAGTTTTCCTTGACGAGGAGATTGTTCATCAATATTACAATGGCTATTGCAACAATATTTTGTGGCCCCTTTTCCATTACCTTGGACTTCCACAAGAAGATCGACTTGCCACCACCCGGAGTTTCCAGTCACAGTTTGCTGCATATAAGAAGGCAAATCAAATGTTTGCTGATGTAGTTAATGAGCACTATGAAGAGGGTGACGTAGTTTGGTGCCATGATTACCATCTTATGTTTCTTCCAAAATGCTTGAAGGATTACGATAGTAAAATGAAAGTTGGTTGGTTTCTCCACACCCCTTTTCCTTCTTCTGAAATCCATAGGACATTGCCATCACGATCAGAACTGCTACGTGCAGTTCTTGCAGCTGATTTAGTTGGGTAATTATTCCTTCTGCACCAGTAATTACTTTTCTTTGCGATTTACCTTGCTGGATAATTGAGAAATGCTGTTACAAGACTTGGCATATCTTTCGAATCTATCAAGCTTGGTTGTCTTTGCATCTACCATTGAGAAAGTATTTCATGTTTTCGCTGACATATGCACGCAATATCAGGCCAAAACATATCCTTAAAATATCTATACCAATTGCTAGAAGCACCCTCTGTTCTTGACATTTAGGTCATCCGTAAAAAATATCAGCAAAAACTAATGACATCTTGTTCTATTCCTCAAATTCTTAACACTATCTGGTTTTCATCCTTGATGCATAATACTTATGTCTAGCCGTGATATTTTTTTTTCTTTTATGCTTAATCTATCTTCAACTGCATTAGTTTGCTGGCATGAGGCATGATATAGCTTATTGTTTTTCACATGGTTCAGAAATTTCAGAAATAGAAAACCCCATTTATGTAGAAATAACGTGTTTTGATGTCTTTTTGTTGATCTTATGCATTGAACATTGCCTCCGTTCCTCTTCTGAATTATGCTACAATCATCCAGAATAACCATAAAATAATAGAATGTCTAATGGGTCTGTACCATTAAAGCGTGATTCAATTTCAATTAGCAAAATGAGGAGGCAATAATATGGTATCCAATTACCAGGAAGGGAATAGTGTTGACTGCTTCTGTTTGCTACTTTGAGATGTTGTGTGAAGTGATTTCTTGCGCAAAAATGTAATACGCATAACGACTATAAAGTTTTGTGACTTTTGTCTTGTTTTTCAGTTTTCACACTTATGACTATGCACGGCACTTTGTTAGTGCTTGCACTCGCATTCTTGGACTTGAGGGTACACCTGAAGGAGTTGAGGATCAAGGGAGGCTTACTCGAGTGGCTGCGGTCTGTATCTGTTTAATTGTTACCTGTTTTTTTTTTTTTTTTTTTTTTTTTGGTACTTTATCTTTGAAGGTTTCTAGTATCTTTTTATACAAAGTTTAGTGTTTAAAATTTTGACTGATATACATGCATTGGAATCTAATTCTAGCTGTACTTGCTACGTTATGTGTGCTTTAATTTCAGTTTCCTATTGGAATAGATTCAGACCGCTTCATACGTGGACTTGAGGTTCCTCTAGTCCAAGAACACATTAAGAAAATGAAGGAACGGTTGGCTGGGAGAAAGGTACATATTCTTTTGTTGTTTCAGTGAGAGTAGCAACGATCAGTCATGCAACTCAAACACAGAGATTTATTTCTGTTAACCTTCTTTATTTTTTGGCATCATTACTCAAAGGGACTTCATAAATTAGTTCATTTTTTAAAAAGATTTTGGGAATAGAAGCCTTAGAAGCTTTTTTTTTTTGTTTAGAGTCTTCAGTGAGGAAAAACAAATAACATTTCTAAATTTATACCTCTTTTTTCTCTAGTTATATGACTGTTTTTTAACATTGCAGGTAATGCTAGGTGTTGATCGCCTTGATATGATTAAAGGAATTCCTCAAAAGTTACTGGCGTTTGAAAAGTTTCTTGAGGAAAACCCAACTTGGCGTGACAAAGTGGTTTTGCTGCAAATTGCAGTGCCAACAAGAACAGATGTTCCAGAGTGTATGCCCCCTCCTTAAGATGCTTTGTCAATTGGTTTTTGTACTCTTAGTTGTGAGTAGAATAGGGTAGGATCTATATACTCGTTTCATTTCTTTGTTTTATCTTGATTATGAGGTATAAACTACATATCTTGCATTTCTGCAGATCAAAAACTTACAAGCCAGGTTCATGAAATTGTTGGGAGAATTAATGGCAGATTTGGAACTTTGACCGCTGTCCCAATACATCACCTGGTATGTCCTTGTTTCCTAAGTAACTATTCCATGATATATTATTGAAAGGGCATATTTGTCACTCAGTTGATGTCACGTTATTGGTCTTTGTTAACTTTCTGTTTGATGATAGCATATTCGCAGGCATAATTTGAATTTGAAATGCTAGATTTATGAAACAAGGTTCATTAGTTAGTTAAAAACTTTTAGTTCATCTGTCGTGGAATTATCTCTCCTGCTTAGCACTACTTGATAGAGTGTAATAGTTTAATCGCCATTATGATCAATAGCAGTAGTTATTTTTTCATCTATTTCAAGTTTCAAGATCTACTACATTTGATTTGAATGTAATACTTCCTAAACAATTCTTTCATTGTCTGCAGGATTGTTCTCTCGACTTTCATGAATTGTGTGCACTATATGCTGTAACTGGTACTATTCTACATACTCTGACTCTGGTTCCCTGTTTCTTTTTACCCATAATTTTTTTCGAGCAAATAATTTTTTGACATAACTTTTCAGCTAGTATCTAAGAAAATGTATATATAAATTTTCAGCTAGTGATATCTCCTTCTGTCTCATTTTTTTTTTCATTTCCAATTTGTCCAGATGTAGCACTTGTCACATCCCTGAGGGACGGAATGAATCTTGTCAGTTATGAGTTTGTGGCATGCCAGGATGCAAAGAGAGGGGTCCTTATTCTGAGTGAGGTAATAACTAGAAACTTGCATGCTTTCTTATGCTTTATCTTCATTCAACGTCTCATTTCTACCAATTTGATGAACATATCTTCTGTCTTTATAGCTGTCATGTTACATGGATTGGATCCGATGCATGAAAAGTTTATCTGATTTCAAAAACCGTACATAATCATCTTTAAAACAATCTAATATTTGGTCTTAGAACTGTAAACTCGAGTGGAAGTTAGTGTCATAAATTTGCTGGAATGGAAGCTGGAGTGTAATCTTTTTACCTTTTGCCTTTTCTTGCTTTGGCACTTCTTGTTCCTTCTGTAGTTTGCTGGTGCCGCACAGTCTTTAGGTGCTGGAGCAATTCTAGTGAACCCGTGGAACATCACAGAAGTTGCTAATTCAATTGCTCAAGCATTGAATATGGACTCCGAACAAAGAGAGAAGCGACATAAGCATAATTTTTTACACGTGACAGCCCACACTGCACAGGAATGGGCCGAAACTTTTGTAAGGTATGCATGCTTGAGTGTCATGCGTTTAATTCTTGAAGCACAAAACTATTTCTTTGCTATGTCTGACGATGGTAAACCAAAATAATTTAACATGGTTCCTACTGATTGGGAGTGGCATACATTGAGAGTGTTAAATTTTTTTCCCTTTACATCCTATCAGTTTCGACCCCACTTAGTGGGAAAAGGTGTTGTTGTTGTACATCCTATCAGTTTAAGCATTTGAGGACAATGAAAAAACCCATAAAAATTTGGATATGTTTCTTTTACTGGACGTTGGATACATTTCTGCATATGCAGTTTCTGATACCTTGACCCTTTCGAAATGTAGTAGATGGATTGTATACTGAAACTTGACATGCATATTACTATTTTTCAGTGAACTGAACGATACTGTTGTAGCGGCGCAATTACGGACCAGACAGGTGCCACCGCCACTTCCAAACAAGGATGCAATTCAAAGTTATTTGCAAGCAAATAATCGATTGATCATACTGGTATGTCATCGGAATGTCCCAGTTAAGAAGTAATGTCCATGTACCTCTATTGAATCTTTCTTTACATATCATATATCTGCATGGTATTCAAAATTTGATGGATTTTTTCATGGTATTCTTGGTCAATTATTGGAAGCTTGATGCACATAATGGTTAGGTTTTGCAGAATAGTCTTATTGGTAACCAAATCTCTATGTACACACCAAATCTCATTCCCCAAATAATAGGTTTCGGTCATTTAGTGGAAGTGTATGACATTTATAGTAGATAATAGTACATCAAGACACACCAATTTCGATACCATGAAACATGAAGTTGTCAGCTATCTCATTGATTGTTATACTTCTTTTTTCGATTCTTCGATGACCATAAGGAGCTGAATTCTCTTCTTAAGCCATCCAACTTTTCCAGATTGTGTAGGCATTGTAGTTAAAGGGAGGTTTTATGGTTTTACATCTGGTTGGCGTTTTCTTTCATCCTTCTGATCTTTCTGGTGATTGGAACTCAGGGATTCAATGCAACATTAACTGAATCAGTGGACACACCTGAGAGGCGAGGTGATCAAATAAAAGAAATGGAACTTAAACTGCACCCCAAATTGAAAGAAACCTTGTCAGCACTCTGCAATGATCCAACAACAACTATTGTCGTCCTCAGTGGGAGTGAGAGACATGTCTTAGATGATGTAATTCATCCATTTCCACATCTAAATTCTTTACTACCCTTACCTTATCCCTTTTCTAATTAGGGTGTTTTTACAGAACTTTGGGGAGCTTGACATGTGGTTGGCAGCTGAAAACGGGATGTTTTTACGCCTTACAAAGGGAGAATGGATGACAACAATGCCTGAACATGTGAATATGGAATGGGTCAACAGTGTGGAGGTGCTCTTGAGCCTTGAATTCCGTTATATTCCTTTTACTTGTATCGTCTTTCCTTCATACTTACAATGCTGATGTTATTGTTTCAGCATGTTTTTGAGTATTTCAAAGAGAGAACACCGCGCTCACATTATGAACGTCGTCAAACTTCCCTTGTGTGGAATTATAAATATGCAGGTACTAGCTTTTTTTTCCAACCATCTAACCAGAAAAAGAAATTGGGTTCATTGAACCCGATTTCACTTGGAGATGGTTTTTTGAATGTGTAACTTTTGGTTACTCTCATACCTATCTGTTTCTTTTTCACCTTATCATAATTGTAGATATTGATTTTGGGAGACTTCAAGCCAGAGATATGCTGCAGCATCTCTGGACTGGCCCAATTTCTAATGCCTCTGTTGATGTTGTTCAAGGTAGCCGGTCTGTTGAGGTTCGAGCAGTTGGTGTGACAAAGGTGAATCTATGGATGCTTTTCTGCCTGTTGCGTATATTTTTCATACAAAAGATGATTTGTTTGTTTTTCGTTTCTGAAAATTTTCTGTTCCGGTTCAGGGTGCAGCAATTGACCGTATATTGGGAGAGATAGTTCATAGTAAATCCATGACATCCCCCATTGATTATGTGCTGTGTATTGGACATTTTCTTGGGAAGGTAACTTGTTCCGCAAGTCATGCGTTTTCTCGTCTCTCAACCCAGTTATTTGAGTAGCGTTCAACACTCGAAACCCTCTTTTTTTCATCGATTTATGATCTTCTTGTGGTATTCAAGCGTCTGTTTCATTTTCATTACAGGATGAAGATGTGTACACCTTTTTCGAGCCAGATCTTCCGCCTGATCCGAGTAGTCTTCCAAGAACCAAGATACCTGATGGACTAAAGCCTAACGAGAGGCGATCTTCTTTGAAGGCTCCGGCCATCAAAAGCGGCTCAAAATCGTCTCAGAGCAAAGCGCAACGGGCGCCTTTACCAAACCACGAGAAGAAAAATGCAAATCACAACACCACGAATCCACGATGGCCATCTCCAGAAAAGGTTTCGTGGAACGTACTTGACCTAAAGAAGGAGAACTACTACTCTTGCGCTGTCGGGCGGACTCGCACAAATGCTCGGTATCTACTTCAGTCCTCGGATGATGTTGTCTCGTTTCTGAAGGAATTGGCGGGTGCCTCTTCTGCAAGCGTTTCATCTTCCGGTTCGGAGATATAATGCTCTCGAATTTCTCGAAAGTGTAGCTTCACTTTGTAGCTGTTTGGACTGTAGATATTTCTAATGCTTCAGCTGAAGTATTAGATTATTGTTAGTTTAGGTACTGAAACCATCTAAACCACACTGATGATTAAAGACTTAGGGCTATATCCCTGTTCGACAAGAGGCCATATCCTAGTAAGCAAGCAAGGCTGGCGACTTGTAGCTCTCGAGTGGGCAGCCCTCCGACAAACTTTTGCGGAGCCCACATGGGGCTATATCTTAGTAAGCAAGCTTCTTATTTCTTATTTCTTATATTCTCTCTCTACATCCAATAAACAATTAGAACCAAGAAAGATAAATTTTTCAATGTGCCTGAAATACGTTTGGTACACCAAGTATCATAATATAAGTGGTTGAATTTTTTTTTTTTTTTAAAAAGTATCCAATTACTTGTATAATGACATCTATTGTACCGAGCCGTATTCCCGGCACGCTGAAAAAATCTTTCAAAGACAATACACTAAAGTAAAGATATATTTTGGAGGGGTAAAACATAGCACACCGCTCTTTAACCATGCACACCTGCAGACGGCTTTATGTACTCTTTACTTTGAAATCAAAGGAGAATCAACGTACAAATTAAGGAGTGTATAAATTGAGGGCAGAAGTCTCTCCCCGATAAAAAATTGTTAAATTTGGCTCAACTCTGCAGAGTCTAGGCATAGTCATGAAATTTGGCTCCGATACTAATTGTTAAGAACCCACGAGTGGAACTTGCCCCTTAAAATCGACTTGTACGAGGAGAGTGCCCAAGTTCTTAAACTACTCAATATATAATATATTTTTTTTGGTGTGACAATTGGAACCTAACACTTTATTTGGATGAAAAATTTAAAATGACCGAATTTTATTTTTTAGAATTTATGAATTTTATTGTTTGGTTAACCTAAAAGAACAAAAGGATTTGAATACATGATTTGTTATTTTTAAACCATCAATCCTGGAAATTTGGAAGATGACACATATTTACATACAATTTTAACTTGGGAGTCCCAAATTCCAAATTTTTTTTTCCCCAGGAATTCTAAATTTCTATGTTTATGAATCTAAAGGAATTGGTGCATGTAATTTTATAAATTCTGATTTTTGTCAAAATTCCAAGTTTATTTCCCACATCCAAAAATAGTGTAACAGAATAATTACCATGGTGTAAAAACCCATGGGATAAACAATAAACCGCTGTAAATCTACACCATTTCTCTCAGGATTTCATTTCTTTTAGCTCTTGAATTCAAGCAATGAACGACTCCGTGGATATATAAGCTGGTAACAAGATAATTATAACACCACATCTCCGCATCTTCATTGAAAAGAATGTCAAAAAAAGCTTACAGAATTATATCTATAGGGAAAACCGAACCCGTCGAAAGTTTTTGTCAAATGGAACACCAAAAAAAGTAAGATACACCGACGAAAACAGAGGAAGCACACTCGGTTGAATTATACCAAACACCCTCTAGGCATAGAAGAAACAATGACAAGGTAAGAATGAGTAATGAGTGATATTGATCAAACTAAATTGAGGTAATCTAAGCATATCGCCTGCTAATGTGGATGTCGAAGGTTGTACTGCGCTCGATAACTGAAATTTGCTTACACCTTCTTGTTTGGTTCAAAGACATACTTTATCAGCGACTCCTTGATTGGTAGCAACTCGGGGAACTCTTTCTTCAACTTGGACGCATCCATTTCGTTGTTGCTTCGAGCTGCAACTATAACCTTGGCTTGCTCTTCGAGCGTGAAGTTAGCCCATGTAAACTTCGGGTCAATGTATTTCTTGTACATCTCCAGGATCTCATTATGGCTCACGACGCCAGGGTGTGTGAAGTTCCATATGCCCCTCAAGTTCCGCTTCGCCATCTCAATAGAAATGGGTAGTAATTCATCCAGGATGGTCATGCTGTTAGGAATGTTTACCACTTTGTTATAACGAGAGATCTTGGTGATGAAGTTGCGAGGGTTGTTCAGGTCAGATGAGATGGGCATCCGAACTCTGAGAGTGCAGACATTGTCGAATTCTTTCAAGAGTTCCTCAACCTGATTAAAAATAAATAACAAATATAAGACTTGAGAAAAAATAAAGAATGGAGAACAAAACCAGGAAGTCTGAGTGAAATTTACCATGGCCTTGGTTTTTGAGTAGAAAGAACCGTGGAAATTGGGTGTGTCTTCTTCCTTGAACCCAATTCCCGAACCCTCTGGATGTTTAGCGTCATATTCAAATATACACCCAGTAGCAAAGTTCATCATCAGGAGTCCATGCTGTCTGCAAACATCTGCCAAGGTCAAGGTTCCAGCAACATTGACTCGAATTGTTTCTGCTTTATGAGATTCGCACCAATCAACATTAGGTCTACCAGTGACACCAGCAGCATTGAACACATGGGTTGGCTTGACATTCTGAATATCTGCCAATAGTGATGAGCGATCCTCCAGACGCCCTTTTCCGTATTCATAAGGAATCCCTTGTTTTTCACATAGCTTCCCAAGTACACCCCCAATCCAGCCAGTCCTACCATAGATCAAGAACTTATAGGGAGGTTTAAGAGGAGTGCCACTGGCTTTGGAAGGTGGAACCAACATTCGGGGATTACTTGAGACAAAGGATTCAGATTTACCCTCTTCAGACTCTTCCGATTGTCTCTCAATCCCACCAGGCATCATCAGCATTCGAGGATGAGGTAGCAGAGCCCCAGATACATCACCCCACCAATCAGGATTCTGAGTGTACCATTCTATAGTCTTCTTCAACCCATCTTGCCACTGAGTTCGTTCTGACCACCCCAAAATCTTCAGCTTCTCATCATCTAGGAAATACCTCTGATCATTGAAAGGTCTGTTTTCAACAAACTTGATGTTTGTCTCTGGGTCAATTGAGAAAAGTCTGCATATATCTTTGGCCACATCAATAACTCTCCTTTCCCTCTTTGTTCCAATATTGTACACATGTCCAATCTCTCCTTTGTGAAGAATGAGCTCAAAAGCCTCAGCAACATCCTCGCAATACAGATAGCTTCTCACGTTAGAACCATCCCCGTGAATGGGCAGAGGCTTCCCTTGCATGGCCAACAGAATAAACTTTGGAATCAATTTTTCAGGAAATTGATTTGGTCCATAGACATTGTTTCCACGGGTCGTTATAACAGGCAATCCATAGGATCTGCCATATGCCATAACAAGCATTTCTGCTCCCGCTTTTGTTGCGGAGTATGGATTTGTTGGGAGAAGTTGAGATGCTTCATGGTTTCCCACAACAGCATCTTCATCAGTCTCACCATAGACCTCATCTGTGCTGACATGGATGAACCTCTTGATTTGTCCAGTGACTTTGCAAGCTTCTAGGAGAACATGGGTGCCGTAGATGTTGTTCTTTGTGAACTCAAAGCTGTTACCAAAGGAGTTGTCGACATGGGTCTGGGCAGCAAAATGCATTATCGTATCAATCGACTCAGTGATGAGGAGATAGTTGACAAGGTCAGCACTGCCAATGTCCCCCTTAACAAACTTGAAATTGGGTGATGACTTCGAGGGAAAGAGGTTTTTCAGATTTGAACAATAGTCAAGCTTGTCAAGCACAACAATGTTGTAGTCAGGGTAACTGCGGATGAGCCGGTTGGCAACATGAGATGCAATAAAGCCAGCAGCCCCAGTTATGAGGATGTTCTTGGGGGTATATGAACCCATGTCGGGGAAACCTCTACAGATCAAACATTAGGAAACCACAATGAGAACCGAAGCTATCACGACGCATACCAAAATATAACCACAATGGGAACCCATGTCGTGATAAAGCCATAACCCTAGGTAAAACGACGCTATCACGACAATGCAAACAATAGGAAACAGATAATTCAAATGGCGGATCCCCTTAGTTTAAAACAAAACAGAGCGACCAAAATCACATGAACTTTCTAATTTGTTGATTAAAAGCTCAAAATCACCAAATCAAGTACATCCTATACAACCAATTTCTTAGAAATGACTCATCGGTCATCAGTATCATAAAAAGTTCCCACCACCTCAGTATATACTAAGCATTAACTTTTCTTTTATGTTTTTCCTTCCCCTACAAGCAAGTAAACATACCCGAATCGATATCAAACAGAAGCAAGATCACAACACATTACAAAAACATTCACTAAATCCTATCACATCTAACAGACCCAATACATCAACTTTCAGATCATGCATATTCAGAAACACACAATAACATCAAATCATCCAACCCATTCGGATTAAACATAAAAAGATCAGAATCTGATCCCCATTGATAATGCCATGTTAGTAAATCAAAGCTTAATAGCAAACCCAACGCTCAAAACTCTACAAATTTATCACAGATCTAACGATGCAAAAGTACCCAAATCACAACTACCACAACTAATGCAATGATCCAGTACTTTTTATTTTTATTTTTATGATCCAACACTTTGGCCACATAAAATGTAACAAAACATTGCAAAAGACAGAGTGATATGCTTACTTACAAACTTGACTCGATCAAGATCGACCAACCCAGATGGAGAAATTCAGAGACGAATCCTCAGGAGGCCAACGAAAAGAGAGAGAGAGAGAGAGAGACTCAGACAGAGAAATTAGGGAGCGAAAAATGGCCACGGATTGACTTGTGAAAGAATGGAGGTGCAGAGTCTCTGTAAATCTTAGAAACAGTTAAGGGGAGCCGCAGAAGAGACCGAATGACTAAAATACCCTTTCTGGTTGAGGAAATTACAGCAGCGCACGTTTTGTGGGCCCGCCTCTTTTGTAGGGGTAGGTTGGGCGCAAATTTTGGCTTGCAAGTCAAAATTGTGATCTTCTATGAGGTCAAGATCAGTTGAAGTTGTGGTCTTGACAGGTGAAATTCTTAATAAGGCCAATCAGATTTTGACACGTACATTATTAATAACAGTAGTTCAAATTTATTCAGCGTAAGTAAAAAATGTTACCAACAGCCGTTAACGCGTCAATTGGTTGTGTGAAACTGAAAATGTTTCAATTATAACCTTTAACGTTAAGATCTTTTTGTACTTTTGACGCTTATTGTTGAATATTTTTCTTTTTCTTTCATTTTCAGTTATTTAAAATTTTTCAATATGCATCGTTGGCTGTTTTTCTTTATTTTGTCAAAATTTTGAAACAATCTAGAATTCAAATATAGGTAAAAATGTTAACCGCAATTGCTCACGTATTAAACAGTTGTCTGAAACTGAAGGTTTTTTAATCGTTACATGATAAGTTTTATTGTCCTTTTTACTTCTTTTCCGTTTTCCATTAAATTTTGGGAGAAAAAAAAAAGATGATTGAAATTTCTGACTTATATTTTATCTCTCCTCATCGTTTTTCTTATATATATATATATATATATATATATATATGTGTGTGTGTGTGTGTGTGTTTTTCTTTATATATATATATATATATATATATATATATATATATATATATATGTTTGTGTGTGTGTGTGTGTGTGTGTTGAACTCAAGAGGAATATGATGTTAGCCACCATATGGGGTTTGCCCTAATAGGCTAATAGTGCAAGGAGACTCTGTCATGCAGAAGTTAAAAGAAGATTGCTCTTTAAGTACGCTAGCAATTATTCATTTTGCATCTATGTTTGAATTTTATTTTTTTTGCGTAAAGTTGATAAATTTAAAGTAGAATATCTCGTGTATAAATAATAGTAAAAAACAAGGCCATTCCATTTTGTAAATCGACATATAATATAAAGCTTTGCTAACCTCAATTTGTTTGCAGTTGATTTTGTGTTTTGTTCAACATTCTTACTCATCTTCCGTATATAATTAAAGAACAATCCCTAAACCCTAATCATCAAAATACATGTGAAATAATTAATCAGATCATCACAAATCGCTTTCATCAAGATACAATGCAAATACTTGAAGAATGTCTTGGGTCCGATCTTGGCTCTAGTGAATCACACAATGGTGGTTTAGGAAGGTTGAAATGTCTCTAGGAATCTTCCTGACCTCCAATTGAATAGACTGCCATGATGAAGCCACCAGCTGATCATTTTTAAGAAAAAAAAATACAATGCAAATCACCGAAGCATGCATTAATTATTATCTTATGTTGCAACGTGATCAAGTGAAAGGTTGAAAGAGATGTTGAAGTGCTTTTTATATTTATTATACTTGCAAAAACATGCATATCATTCTTTGTCCCTTACATAATTCATTGTTTTCGGCCTAAATTATGGGCAATTCCAGGATCTAGCACATGTTGCTGTCTTCTTTAAAACTATAATCTAATAGCTGGATGGAAGATGTGGAGAGGAGTGGGGAATTGTTTTTCATTCTTGATCAAGATCACCAACAAAATAAGAACAGGTTGACCATATTGTTTAATATCTGATGATGATCCGATCTCACCTGTCTATGTTGCAAAAGAGGGTATCTTAAAATTTGGACTGGTAAATAATAGCACTCGAGTAAAGGACGGCGGTCTTGTGGTATTTCTTTTTACTTGTTAAAAAATAAAGTTTTAAATTTAACTGTTATGAATGATGAGTCTATGCTAAATATAATTGACTCATTGTGTTGTTGAGTCCAACTTACTACAACCAATATCGTTTTATAAAAAAAAAAATAAACGAGAAAATGATTTTGTAATTCACACCAATATATAATGACAAATTGTCGACCTGTTGACTAAGGTAGTGTGGCTGCCTCATCCCTATAAATCAGAGCATTTTAGAATATTTGTCAAAAAAAAGAAAAAATTAGTATCCGGTCCTAAGTTTCTAATGTTCATTGATTAAGACCTTATTAGTTTTTAAATTTTGATCAAAGTCCCTAACATTAATATATTAATGAATTACATGTAAATTACATAATTTTATATAAAAAATTAGTAATTGATTTAGAGTTTTAATACTCACACCCTTATTAAACTCCTAATTAATTTTCAATTCAAACATTTTCCAAAAATAAAAAATAAAATTAGAATAAGTTTGTACCCATAAAATTTTTATAAAAAATTGAAATTGTTTTAATCTTTTATGTATCCATTCTTAAATATACCAATTGTTAAAAATGTACCTTTTTTAATATAAAATGTACCCATTTTTATATAAAATTTCATTCAATCTTTTCCCTAATCCATTTTTTAAACTTATATGGGTACATTATATTTCGTTGATTCGAGAATGTATCCATATTAAGTTTAATAGAAGAAATTTAATAATGTTATTAAGCCTAATATCTTTTTTTTTTGTGCTTTTGAAAAATGTACCCATGTTTTGGTACAATAATTTTTTCGTTAGTTTTGATGAACATGCCCATATATATACACACAATATATTGGAAAGTATAATTCATCTTTAATATTTTTAATCCCATAATTATGGGTTTTATTTAAAATCTCATTAATATAAATAACTACAAATTTCATTTTTAATTTAAAAATATAATAACCCACATAGAAATACATTATTACATTAATGTCAGGAACTTCGATCAAAAACTAAAAATCACAAAGGTTTCAATCAAAGAACATTGGTAGTTAGGGACCGTATCTAAAGTGAGTGTAAAACATTTATTTTAGTCTTGAAAGTGTTCTACCACAAGAAGTTAGGATCCAACTTTGGGAAGTTTATATTTTTATTGAATGGAATGATCGACTTGATCAAATGGTTCTTGCGAAGCCACGTGATTGTATTCCGACAAACGGGGAAGAGAATCAGATCCATGTTGAGTTTCAAGGTTTCTGCAACAATTTTGGTAGTGAATAGGTAATACCTCATTACTTGAAAAGCCGCTCTACTGGATGATTTTCAAGTGAAAAGAGCATTGCATATGATCAAGCTAACCGAACTATACATACACCATCAATATAATCAAAATAAAATTATGGTTTTAGACCTTGCCTCTTGAAGTGGAATGCTTTGAATCCACAAGGAAAAGAACACCCTTAGTGAGAGAAATTTAAATATATTGTCGATAGAGATGAAATTCAAAAATTAAAGGTCCAAACCACTCTTGTATAGCTAGATGATACATGAATGTATGTGCTACATAAATGCATACATGATACGAAACATGAACCTAAGCCAAAACAATGAAATTTGCCTATAATTTTTTAGTACAACGAAATGTTTATATTAAGGAGATAGAAGGCATTGGTTAAGCTACACAAAGGTACCATAATAATTTGATTGGAACTCACTTTCAACTTAAGAATGGGAAAAAACATTTAAGGATGAAAAATTCTTGTTCGTATCATCAGTAAAGAAATCATTATAAATGGTTTAATGTGTCTCTATAACTGTCACTTAGTTTCATAGTCTTGTAACATGTCTTTAGTCCAATTCTCGTTAAAGGCAAGTTCGAATGAAATGAAAATACCCAGTTTCATGTCCTACATCACACCCAAAAGTTCTAAAAAAATAAAAGGGTCAAATTGCAAAATAATTCATATGATTTCTATCAATAATGATAATTCCATGTGATGACAAATGCATGGAATTCCAAAACAAGCAAATAAATCTTTATTGATATTAAACCCAACAATTATCACATATCCCATTTGCAAGCAGTAGCATAATTTTAATTCGTAGTAATAAATATTCCAATAAGTCTTAGTTAAGGAAGGAGTTTGAAATCATAAGAGTATTCTAGCAGAGCTGAATCTCAAAAGAGAGACAATCTTCTGCAGGCATGCATGCATATACCAACTTTCAGAGAGTTCATTTTCTATCTTTATTGGCATTCGGTATCCACCAACTACGCAAGCATGGTCTCGTTCAAATGGCTCAAGTGTCACCCTTTGTTTAGGCGTCAACTGTTCTGCCCCCATTCTTTCCATTTCATGTTCATAAACTTTCTCAGCAGGAAGAGTGGAGTCTATGCAATTTGCCTGGAAAAACGCCGGAACAAAATATAAACCCAACCCTTTCACACTGACCATTTGGAAACAAATATATTAGATTTTCTTTCTGAACTAGTACCCCAATGCCGATTTGCTCCCTAAACTTTTATTTGGACCCCATTAAACTACTAGAAATGCCTATGTTCCCCAACCATCATATTTACATTGCATCTAATTTTCTATATATACGTGCATGCCAATAATTTATTAGTTTATTAAAATGTGACAATTTTAACAAAGTTATTATACGACATTTGGTTAAAGTGACCATGTATAAAAGTTTTGGTCTAAAGTTTAGTGGGAAATTATAGGTAATGGGGTACGTGTTCAAGTGTGAAAACCGGCAGAATGCCTAAAAATATAAGTTGAAACAATATATTAGCAGTTTTCAGAACAAAAATAAGGGCAACACAAACCTTGATTGAGATCAAACAACAACCTCCTACTTTGAGGAAATAATTTGCATTCAAACCTAAAATCCTTGCCTGCACAGAAGAAAGGGTTTAATAGCAAAGCGGATTTTCGGGGGAAATAAAAAAATCAAAATGGACTGAAAAAACAAAGTGATTCATATCCTCCCCGCCATCTCTGTGAGCTTTAATAGATCAGGGGAATAAAACTAAGCATTATATATGGAAAAATTAAGCATTATATATGGTCATCACTACCAAATTTAAGTTGACAGCTCTACCTCTCATTTTGGAAGCATGCATGCACATGCAAGGCTAGAAATACACACACACACACACACCAAGTAGATCTTGAATGTATCCAGATCTTGAATTTTTCATGAAATTGTTGAAAATCAATGCATAAAATGGGGTAAAAATAATTCATAACCAAGATTAGCATCAGCAACTCAATGTTGGAATCACCCTTAATTGATTGTTTAAATGGTGTGCCTGAGTACATCACATGCTTAATTGGTATATTAAAACATCTCAAACCCTATAATTAATCAACAAATTAGTTATGTCACATGACGTATGTGACATAACTGTCATCACTAAAAGAAAAATGGGCAACATCCACGAATAGATATTTTTGAAAGCATGACAAAAAGTTTAAACGTGACAAGAAGTCAAAAAGTTGTCGCACTCTAGATAAAGTAAAAGAAAAAAGAAAATTGATACGTTAAACTTAATTAATTTGTTCTTAAAGAAAATTTGATTTTCAATATGAAAAAAGAGAAACAAATACATAATCGACTCAAATTAGCATCAGATACTCAGTATTGAATCCTTTTATTTTTGGATAAAGGAATTTCTGAGTACATCACATGCTAGATTCGAGAATAATTCAAGCTTTGAAAATCAACAGTTTCGTGCCACAATCCATATGTAAACTTTGAAAAATGTTTCAAATTATTTGAAAGAGCATTAAAAAAATTAACTACTACTACTAAAATATTAGTAGAAACAATTTATCTAAACAAAATTTGATCTTGTAAAGGCTGTTTCATATCAATTTTTTGTTTTCATGTCTCTAAAAACTAAAAAATAATATAAAAAAATAGCTTTTCATTTTTTGTTTTCAATTGAACATCGTTATCAGAAAAGTTTTTAGTTTTAAAAGAAAGGACAATAAAAGTAAATGAAATGATTTTCAAATGGTCCCTAAATAATTTTGAATGGTGATTTAACATGTTTATATATAACAAATGCAACATATATGGCTAATGCAAAACCCTTGTGCGAACTATGGCATATCAAGATTGTTACCATGAGAAAGCATTAAGTATGAAAATCAAAACTGTAATTCTGTATATAAATAAAATCTAACACTGAATTGGTGATTCAGTGTATAATAAAACCTGATCAGGCTGAGCAACATCTGCAAATATGACATCTACAAGGCTGACGAGCATCCAATATCTGGCTGGGTGTCTTGCGTGTACGATGATTGGTATGACATTAGTTCTCTTCTTTGCCATGTTTACCAAGTCCCTACCACCTCTAGGGGAAACTTCAACCGCATACACCACTTCTAAGACTATTAAGTATAATAAAATCTGCTCCACATGTCTATAATATTGTCCAAGATGTAGGAACTCACAATCCCAATGATAGTCAATGCCAGCCAAGATTGCAGCTCCCAGCTTTGAACGAAAGGGGTTCCAAACCCTATATTCCACCCTGGTTCCATCTACATTCTGAATAATATTACAAAAAAGAAATAGTTCCAAAGGAATTACAATCAATTCTATACACACACAAAAATAACTGCATACTATCTGCAAAATGTTCTTTTACATAATGCAACATATATAAACTAAAAGGGCTCAGTTAGGCCATCAAGCTTAATTAATTACATCCTTTCAAATAAATAAAGAGAAGAAACTCGCATGGAAAGGCACACTGCACGGTTCCACAGATTAAGGGGAGTTCCATACATTATGAAACAGGTAATCAAGAAGAAACTTGCATGTATAAAGGCATACTCCACTGTTCACAGAGCGGGGTAACATAGCACTATATCGTATTGTCCATAGAGTGAACATTTATTGACCACATAGTGATTGTTTATAGGTCAGTACTATTTTTTCCTCTTTTTTGGCTCTATAGTAGTATACATCAATCCTACTTCGTGCACAACCGAGTTGGGATGTGTAGGAAGGGGCTTATATACATATAATATTTGGAAGAATATTGAATATGCATATATAGTACAGACCTTTTTTTCGGTTACAAAACTGCATAAACTTCTCAGAGCAACTCTAGCGTTGCAAAGGCCCCCTAGGGCAACTCATTATTGAATCCACCCAATGAACAGTAACTACTTTTAATGAACAGTAACTACTTTTAATGAACAGTAATTGCATTTTGCATCTCCACCCTAAAACTGAATAACCATGGCAATAAGTAATAAAATATTAGTATTTTTTCCTTACCCAATCCATCAGACATCCCCATCACCCTTTCCCTTTTTCCCTCATTTGACCGATTCTTCATCTCTATCCTTCTCTCTCTCTTTTCTTTCTATCTCTCTCTTCCTTTTTCTTTCTTTCTCTCCCTCTTTTCTAGCTCACTCTCGTGAGCTCTCTTCCTCCTTCCTCTTCAAACCTTCAACAAATCAAGCTCAAAAATAATATTTTTGGAATCCCTAGAACCCAAGGAGCCCAACCATGGCCTTGCATGCGGCATCGGTGGAACTAAAGAACACAATTAGTTGTTGGCTTGACTCTTTAAAACCCTTTAACGCCAGCCTCTCAACTCCTAGCCTCAGCCATTCATAACCTCTACATAAAATATAAAATAAAATAAAATAAAAAAATAAAAACAGAGCACTTCCACCACAAATTTCAAAACACCATCATTCCAAAAGCAAAAGCAAAAGAGAAAGAGATAAGAAAATATAAAGAATTTCACGAAAATGGCTGGTTTTTGTTTTTATGAAGAGGAAGTAGAGGAGGTTGAAGAGAAAATGATGCAAACGGAGCAGTCTCAATCGACGGCTCAGCCACAGCAGCAGCAACTAGTGGTGCAAAACTCCGCCGGAAGCCTCTGCTTCACAGCAACATGTCGAATGAGGACGATGAGATGTCAAGGTCGGCGCATGCACTGATGCTGCACATCAACCACAAGTCACACAGCCCTCAGGCTTTTGGGCTGTCGATTCCCGCCTGGCCATCAGGGACCATGTTTTTAGTGACGAGAGCATCGCCCTTAACAGACGTATGTTTGAAAACCCCTTCATGCACACCATATGGGTGATAATTCACCTGGTCTTATGCGGTCACCAGGAGCTGGTCCTCTGCGGAGACCACGAGGGTTATCGGGGCCTCTACGAACACCAGGAGCCTGGCCTCGGCGAACACTAGGAGGGCTTGCAGGGCCTCTATGGACACCATGATTACCAGAACCACAGTGGGCAACACGAGCAACACCAATATTACCTCTATTATATTCAATCAAAAATCCATAAAACATATGGATAATCATTAATCTAGATTCATATATATAGTTTTGCTAATACAATCAGACATTCATTCAATGTCAAGGAAGAAAAGTTGACCACATTAATTTTGAACATGAAATATTGTTGGATTTGACATTAAATCAACATGCCTAAACTAAAAAGGATTAGGATATCTTGGATGCAAGATATTTGGATTTGTGTTTCGTAGTTGGTTTGAGATTTGGTTTTATTATAGGATTTGGTTTCATATATTATAGGGACCTATGACATCTATTAGTATAAATAGATGGATGTGGGATAGAGTTTTGTATGTGAAAGTTATGAGAGGCATAAGTTTGTATGCTTGAGAACACTTTATGTTTGTGAGTTATCTTGTATTTGTTGGTAACCAATAAAGCTTCCGTTGTTAGATAGGTACTCCTATATTAGAGGAACTCTGAAATCGTTGTGTTTTGTTTATTACTTGATTGGTTTTTGGTTTAGTTTACAACAAGTGGTATCAAGAGCTTAAGTTCTTACGTGGGTTATGACTATCACGTAATGACGAAGACTGATGATTCTACCAGTGGTGATGATGTTGAAGAAAAGTCTGGCAATATGAAATCAAGACGACGGTTCAGAGTGCTAGGTTTGAAATTGAGAAATTTGATGGAACGAACAACTTTGCTATGTGGCAATGTGAGGTTTGAGATGTCCTGATACAACAAGGTTTGGTTGTTGTGTTAGGAGACATGCCATTTGCGATGAAAAAAGAAGAATGGGAAAGATTGAATGCTCATGCATGTTCTATAATTCGGCTATGCTTGGGAAAGCAACAAAAGTATGGTGTGATGGACATAACTTCTGCGAATGAATTGTGGGCTGCATTGGAGACAAAATATATGAAGAAAAGTGTAGAGAATCGACTGCATCTCAAGAGCAAGTTCCAGTACAAAGAGGGCACGAAGATGATTAGTCATCTAGAAGAGTTTAACAAGTTTCTAGCTGAATTGGCAAATCTTGAAGAGATAATCAAAGATGAAGATAAGGCCTTGATCCTGATGAACTCATTACCTGAGTCTTATGAGCCTTTCGTGATTACTTGGATTTATGGCAGGTAGACAATTAAGTATGATGAAATCTCAAGTGCTCTTATGAATCATGAGGTGAGACACCTTGACAGGTAAGAAAGGAATAACTTTGAAGCATTGATAGGGAAAGGAAGATCGAAAGAAAATAAAGGTTCATACAGGAAAAATAGTAAGTCTCATACTAAAGGAGTCTCAAAGAAAGAATAGGAAGTTCTTAGACAAAGATGAGTGTGGTTTTTGTCATGAAAAAGGAATTAGAAGAATGACTGCCTTCAAATCAAAGAAAAGACTAGAAATAAGAAGGATGACTCATAAGCAAATATGGCTGAAGTCGAGGATAATGATTTTGTCTATGCCTTAACTACATCGAGCACTGAGGATTATATGAAAGAGTGGGTGCTCGACACAGGTTGTACTCATCACATGACTTCTCAAAGGCATTGGTTTTCAAGCTTCAAAGTTAGGAATGGAACTATGTATATGGGAGATGATAACCCATGTACAACTCAAGGAATTGGAAGCATCAAGATCAAGCATCATAATGGTGTGATTTTAGAATTGCATGGTGTAAGCTACGTCCTAAATCTGAAGAAAAATTTGATCTCACTATCGAGTCACAAGGCTACAAGTTTTACTCCGATAACAACGTGCTCAAAGTTGCTAAAGAAGCATTTGTCATAATGAAAGGGCCTCAAAATGGCTTACTTTATATGTTACAAGGAAAAACTTTGGAAAATGGAGTGGCTATGGTAGTTGATGAAGTGCAAAGTGATAAAAGTGACTTGTCTGCATTATGGCACATGAGGTTGGAACATGTAGAAGAAGAAAAATTGCAAGGATTGATCAACAATGGTGTTTAAAAAGATCAAAAACTGGAAAGATAGAGTTTTATGAGCATTGCGTTCTTGGCAAACAAACAAAGGTGAAATTTGGCTCAGTTGTTAATCAAACGAAAAGGATTTTGGACTATGTTCACTCTGATGTTTGGGGGCCTGCAAAGAATGCTTCTTTAGGTGGAAAAGGATGGTTTATATCTTTTATTGATGATTATTCTCGCATATCATGGATATATATATATGATGAAATGAAATGATTAGGTTTTTGACATCTTTCTGGAATGGAAGAACATGGTGGAGAACAAGACTAGAAATAAGATTAAGATAATGAGAAGTGCTAATAGAGGGGAATATACCTTTGATCCTTTCTTCAAATTGTGTAAAAATGAAAGGATTACTTGGCATTTCAGTGTCAGACATACTCCACACCAGAATGGGATTGCAGAGAGACTAAATAGGACCTTGCTCGAGAAAGTTCGTTGCATGCTACCTTAAGCTAAGTTGCCAATGAGTTTTTGGGCAGAAGCTTTAAGCTATGCATGTCATGTGCTTAATCGACTACCATCAACAACATTGGAGGGTAGAACACCCATTGAAGTGTGGTCTGGAAAACCAGCTCAGGACTATGATAAGCTATGAGTGTTTGGACGCAATGCCTACTTTCATGTGAAGGAAAACAAACTGGATCCACGAGCCAAGAAAGTTGTCTTTATGAAATTAGTGGTGTGAAAGTCTTCAAACTTTGGTGTCCCGAGTTGAACAAGATTATAGTAAGTAGAAATGTGACATTCGATGAAAGTCACATGAAATTGAAGGAATTGTTCAAATGGTGGAGCTTGGGGAACAAGTAGTAGTTATGAATTCACAGCTAGGTAAGGAAGTTGTGAAAGAAGAAAGACTAGGTGATCAACTTGAACATGAAGAGAGTGATCACAAAGAAGAAACAACATCAGAAGAACTAAAGATACAAGATGATTGCATAGCCAAAATGAAGGGAAAAAAGACATATCCCTACCTGCGAGATATAAAGATTGAATGGCCTGCATGATAGATGCATTGCCAGTAATTAATGCTAAAATTCCCACTAATTTTGAAGAAGCAGTAAATGGTGAAGAGGAGAGTAAATGGCATGATGCAATGGACGATGAAATGTTCTCCTTTCACAAGAATAAGACTTGGGAATTGGTAGAGCTACCTAGAGGAAGGAAAGTAATTGTCTACAAATGGGTTTATGCAAATAAGGATGGAGTGGATAACAAGAGCTTGGTAAGATTTAAAGGATATGCTCAGAATGAAGGAATAGGTTACAATGAGGGAATGGGTTTATGAAAATAAGGATGGAGTGGATGACAAGAGCTTGGTTCGTTCATGTACTTGTTAATCTATGTGGATGACATACTCATAGCCTCAAGCAATATTACAGAGAAAGAAAAGTTGAAGAAGCAAATGAGAAGGGAGTTCGAAATGAAGGATCTTGATGAAGCCAAGAAAATATTGGGAATGGAGATCATAAGGGATAGACAAAAAGGTTTGGTGTGTTTGTCTCAGAAACAATATCTTGAGAAGTTGTTACAAAAGTTTGGAGTAACAAAAGACACTAAGCCTATAGGAACTCCATTAGGTGCTCACTTCAAGTTGAGCAGCCAACAATGTCCCAACATTGATGAAGAAAAGATGAAAATGGATGGTATTCCATATGTTAATTTGGTTGGAGGATTAATGTATGATATGGTGTGTACTTGTCTTGATATAGCACACACAACTGGAATTGTTAGTAGATTCATGCATAATCTTGGAAGAAAGCATTGGAATGCTGCGAAGTGGATACTAAGGTATTTACATGGAATGAGGGACAAAGGTATTTGTTTTGAAAGATGTGATGAAGGAATTGATAAGTTCTCAGTTGGATATGGGGACTCAGACTTTGCTGGAGACTTAAACAAGAGAAGATCGATGACTAGGTATGTGTTTACTATGGTAAAGGGTCCTATATGCTAGAGATCAATATTACAACCAATGGTGGCACTATCAACCACAAAAGCAAAATACATAGTGATTGCTGAAGCTATCAAAAAAGCAATGTGGACTCTGGGGTTGTTAGGAGATTTAGGTGTAGAACAACACAAGTTGGATGTATATTGTGATAGCCAAAGTGCCATTTATTTGGCCAGATATCAAGTACATCAAGCTAGGACTAAGCACATTGATGTACGATATCATTTTCTAAGAGAAATGGTAGCTGAAGGTGAGATTCGTCTAAAAATGGTTGCTGCAGAAGATAATCTAGCTGATATGTTGACAAAAGTGGTTAATGCAACTAAGTTCAAGCACTGCTTGGATTTGGTGCAGTTGAAGCCAGTTTGATCTTGCGATATGGTGGAGCAACGGGAGTTGTTTGATATCTCGTTATGGATTTCATGCCAAGGTGGAGATTGTTGGATTTGGCATTAAATCAACATGCCTAAACTAAAAAGGATTAAAATATCTTGGACACAAGATATTTGGATTTGTGTTTCCTAGTTGGTTTGGGATTTGGTTTCCTATATTTTAGGGAATTTGTCTAAACCTATGACATCTATTAGTATAAATAGATGGATATGGGATAGAGTTTTATGTGTGAAAGTTGTGAGAGGCATAAGTTTGTATACTTGAGATTGAGAACACTTTGTGTTTGTGAGTTCTTTTATATTTGTTGGTAATCAATAAAGTTTCCGTTGTTAGAGAACTACTCCTATATTAAAGGAACTCTGAAATCATTGTGTTTTGTTTATTGCTTGATTGGTTCTTGGTTTAGTTTATAACAAATATACATATCTACATAGCATTATAGCAACAATTAAACATGCACAAGCACGAGCGCACACATATATCTAAAAATCTTTATACAAATTAGGGTTTAGTCAGCTTTGGAGGTTTAAGTCCATATCATCCTTGACCAAACAAAATGGTACAGATTTCATAATATACACAAACAATACTAACAGCAGTTTACCAAAAAACAAAACAAAAACAAAAAACAAAAAAACAAAAAACAAAAAAAAAACAATACTAACAGCAAAACACAGGGGTGTGAGAGCGCGCGACCGAATTCATACAATAGATAAACTGAAACATGAATTTATATGTAGGTATATGTAAAGAGAGGCGATGAATATAACTACTAATATTATAATACCTCTTGGAGTTGTCATTGTTAAGCCAAACCAGGGTTAGGAAGAAAGCAAGGAGAATGCGATCAAATCGAGTGGAGGAGGATGTTGACACAGAGCCGCTTTTAGGGTTTAGGGTATCTCGGAAAGGGGGTCCGTCTTATATTCATGCTTCATGGAAGTCCTTCTCTATGCGGATCCTGGGAACCACATGACTGTGGCTGTTGATGCAAATCGTGCGGTCATGGATCAAAGTTTTTATTATTTATTTTTCAAATCGAAGTTAATTTTTTATCTTCATTCTTCGTGTATTTCTTCTTCCTAGCTCTTCTTTTTGAGTGTGTAGAACGTACGCCATGAGCAACAAAGACATATAAAGCAAATTTACAAATTCCTAGTTGAAATGTGTCATTTGTAAATCTCCCTCACATGCTTTTGTAATGCACATAGAAAGGACATTATCTAATCGTGCATTACTAATTATAATGATATTTAAGTCGGTAACGTATTGCTTAGTTAGCTAGGTCGCAACGTGGTGAAGTGAAAGGCTGAAAATGATCGTGTCTCTCCACGCAATCTTGACAATTGCATGGATTGCATATGCATGGTTCTTTGTCGGTGTACAAAAAAAAAGTTAAGTACATGTCAAACAAAAGAAAATTGGACTTGGAGTGTCTGCGCTCCCCATCCCATACCATTCTTATTCCCTTCTATTTCTGTGGTCACGGTTAAGCCACGTCAATATTTTATATTTCCATTGTTTTTTATCTTATTATTTCTATACAAAAAATTAATATAAAATATAGACGTGGCTTAACTGTCATCACATAAATAGGAAGAGATGAAAAGAGAATGGGACGAAGGGTAGATAATCCAGGTCCAAGAAAATTTCCGTAAATTATGGTGAACTCTAAATACCACATGATTGCCCTAAATTATGGTGAACTCTAAATACCACATGCTTCTCCCTTTTTTATTTCAATCAATAATTTAATAGCTGCATGGAAGGCGTGCAACTTTCTTTATGTCCATAACAGTTAAGTTACGGGGTGCTTTTTTTTTCTCACCAACACTTCAAGTGGTAATGTTAATCACTTTATTTATTATCGTTGGATAAGTTAAATTTTGAGATTGTGTTTATTTATTGTACATATCTCGAAATTTAAATTGATCATCTAACGATTTGAAAGTGGTGAACATAAATATTCACTTTAAGTGAGTTATATACAATACCTGAATAAACAACATGTGGGCAGCCTATATGATTTTCTATTGGGAACTGTTATTAGCACTCTAAAAATCATTCTACACTCCTCACAAGTGTGTTTTTTTCTTCTTCTAATTATAGAAAGTTTGGAGTGCCAAATGAGATTTTTGGAGTGTTAATAACAATTTCCTTCCTATTATCCGATTAATCTTATTTTTAGAGAAGTTCACTGTGAACACAAAATTTTCCTGAAACGAAAGAGACAAGAACAACGTGCACAAACAAATATTTGTATTTGATGATTTTGGGTTACAATCTCTCTCTATTTTGATCCTCTGATTCGATCTCCGTAAGGTGTTGATTTGTGAATGTTTGATTGATCCAAGGGCCGTTGAGGCTTGATCTTGGATGAACTGTTGGAAGTTTCTTCAAGGGGCCATGGGCTTGATCTTTGAAGATGGATTTGAGCGGATCTTCAAGGAGCCGTTGGGGCTTGATCTTGAGGATGAGTGTTTCTTCAAGGGCCGTTGAGGCTTAATCTTGAATAACGGTGATGAGCGGATCTTCAAGGGCTTTTGGGCTTGATCTTGAAGAACAGTGATGAACGGATCTTCAAGGGCTTTTGGGCTTGATCTTGAAGAACGGTGGCTTGTTGATCTAAGGGCCGTCAGGACTTGATCTTGGAAGAACGATGAACGAAGAACACTTTCTTCAAGAGCCGTCGGGGCTTGATCTTGAATTGGTGGATGATTGTTGATCCAAGGGTCGTCGGGGCTTGATCTTGGAAGAACGGTGGATGATTGTTGATCCAAAGGGTCGTTGGGGCTTGATTTAAGGATGAACGTTCTTCAAGGGCCGTGGACTTGATCTTGAAGGTGGCTTTGAGCGGATCTTCAAATGGGCTTTTGGGCTTGATCTTTGAAGAACAGTGATGAACGGATCTCCAAGGGCTTTTGGGCTTGATCTTGAAGAACAGTGATGAACGGGTCTTCAAGGGCTTTTGGGCTTGATCTTGAAGAACGGTTGGATGTATGGATTTGTCGACGTTCGTTGATCCAAAGGGCCGTTGGGGCTTGATCTTGGGTGAACGATGAACGAAGAACACTTTCTTCAAGGGCCGTCGGGGCTTGATCTTGAAAGAACGATGAACGAAGAATGAAGAAGGCTTTCTTGATTCTTCGGGAACCTGGATGCTTGAGAGCTTCGGAGTTTCAGAGCTTCAGAGCTTCAAGGTGTAATATGAATTGGTTCCTTTAAATGAATGAAATGGGCTTGTATTTATAGAATTTTCCAATGCCTAATTTTGAATATAATATCCCAGATGAAATAAGTCGTTTCTGCCAGGTGTTGACACGTGTCCTATTTGATGACTTTTCCAACTCATTTCAATTTTCGTTGAGTCACACGCTACGTGTAAAATTTATGTAATACATGAGCGTTGACACTTTGATTTATCGGTCAACATTTATTTACGAAATTTCGATGTCTACAAATGCCCCCACTTCAAGGCACGTCGTATACATGTGCTTGTCACGTGTAAGAGATGCGTTTTGAAGTCCCTTACTGTAGATGTCGATCCAAGGGCCGTCGAGGCTTGATCTTGAATTGGGCTGGAGATTTCTTCAAGGGCCGTTAAGGCTTGATCTTGAATTGGGCTTGAGATTTCTTCAAGGGCCGTTGAGGCTTGATCTTGAATTGTTGTTTGAAATTTCTTCAAGGGCCGTCGAGGCTTGATCTTGAAGGTTGAAATTGGACCACAAGGAGCTTCATGTGGTAGATGATCTTTGGCTTTGGTAGTGGGTGAATCGGCACGTATTTTGTTGCGCTTGTTGACTTTCCACAGCTTTGATCTTGAACTGGGTTGGAGGATTTTCTGGATTCCTCCAATTGTTGATTTTCCACAGCTTATTCTTGAACTAGGTTTTGATTCAAGGGTGGTAGACACTTAATCTTGAATCGGACTTGTGATTTCCTCAATGGCCGTCGAGGCTTGATTTTGAATTTGGCTGGAAGCTTCTTCAATGGCCATTGAGGCTTGATTCTTGAAGGCTGACTCGAACACATGGCAAGCAGGCACGAGGTGAAGGTGACGACTTGTTGCTTTGTTCAATCTTTCTAATTCACACCTGAGCAGTTTGGTCAACGGTATGATCTTCAAGGTTGATGAGCTCTTCTTCCCATTGGTGACTTGATCTTTAAGGATTTGATTCAAGGGTGGTGAATCAGCACGTGCAGCCCACAACGCCTAGTAAGTCGACCCAAGAATTTGAGGGTCAAAACGAGTTTTTCATCTCAGACTTTTTCTGCCGAGTTGACTGAGCATGCTGCATTCTTCTCTGCTTGTTTCTTCAGGCAGATATGGCAGCTTATCGAGTTCTTCAGCTCGGACTCCTTCTGCTGAGTTGACTGTGCAGGCCGCATTCTTCTCTGCTTGTTTCTTCAGCACGTTGTCTCCACATGCTGCAAGGTATCATTTTCACTTGCCTTATCTGTTCTCCAGGCAGATGTGACAGCTTCTATGGAAGTACAGCAGCAGTGGGAGACGAGTACTCGAGAGCAGTGCTAGGCAGGCAATCAGGGAAGGGTTCCAAGCAGTCGGTTCCTTTCCCGAGTTTGAGTGGAAGTTCCGGCATATTGTTTTCTTTATCCTTGTCTTTGTAGGTAGGAGCAAGGACAAAGGAAACGACAGGGAGAACGCATGATATGAGATACTCTTGCTTTCTACCCTGGTGATATGAGATACTTTTGCTTTGAAGTTATTGGCTTACAGAGGTACCCCAAGGAATAAGGAACACTAAGTGACTCGAGATGCTTCGTTGGGAAGGCATTCTCGGAGATGAAGAAAGGTTCTGTATGTCTGCCTTGCTATGGAAGGTGAAGGTGGACAGTTATAGGAGGTCCCTTAATACCTGTAGAGGTACTATTCTTTCACTTGTGTCGGCAACTAACGCGTGATTGAACAGTAAACTTTCACGTGCTTTCTCCTTCACCGAAAATCTTCGACAAATTGCCCGTGATTTGCGCAAAGTTGAGTGTGCATATGACAGGTGATGACGCGGCTGAAAAAGACTGGCTCCTCTTCGATATCTGGGATCAGCGCTTCGACAAATTACCCGTGATTTCCGCAAATCTGAGTTTGCGTGTGACGGGTGCCGACGCGTCTGGAAAAGCAAGATGCTTCTCCGATTTCTGAGCTTGCCTCTTCGATTTTTGAATGGCCTCTTCGAATTCTAAGCTCGCCTCTTCGATCTCTGAAATCCCGTCGAGTGCTGATTTTTTTATAGAGGCAGGCAGTTCATTTCAAAGCACACTTGAATTTTTGCTTGTACCTTCTTGCACTTCTAAGATCTCGATTTGTCCGACCTCTTCTTTCTTTAACACCTTTGAAAATGTCTGGCCCCTCCGATCGTCGTTTTGACTTGAATCTTGGTGAAGAGGCAGTCCCTTCTTCTCCAGACAACATATGGCGCCCATCCTTCATATCCCCCACTGGTCCTCTTACTGTTGGGGATTCAGTGGTGAAGAATGATATGACCGCTGCGGTGGTGGCCCGGAACCTTGTCACTCCCAGAGATAACAGACTACTTTCCAAACGGTCTGATGAGTTGGCTGTTAAGGATTCTCTGGCTCTCAGTGTGCAGTGTGCAGGTTCTGTGTCTAATATGGCACAACGCCTATTTGCTCGAACCCGTCAAGTTGAATCATTGGCGGCTGAAGTGATGAGTCTTAAACAGGAGATTAGAGGGCTCAAGCAGGAGAACAAACAGTTGCATAAGCTCGCACGTAGCTATGCGACAAACATGAAGAGGAAGATTGACCAGATGCAGGAATCTGATGGTCAGATTTTACTTGATCATCAGAGGTTTGTGGGTTTGTTCCAGCAGCATTTGCCTTCGTCTTTTGAGGCTCTGCCGATTGCTGAGGCTTCAAACAGTCAACCTCCGGCACCTACTCTTCCTGGAGCTCCGCCGAGTTGTGAGGCGCCACCTAATCGTCCTTGAAGATCCCCTCTTGTAATTTTGAGTTGATTTGATTTTTTTTTTTTTTTTAAAGGTATGTACACATTTATGTAAAATTTCCAGAAAAATAAAATGGACTTCTATTTCTCTTAATGCATTTGTTTTTTTTTTTTTTTTTTTTGCATGGTGCTAGCCACCAAGGATCCACTTCTTTATATATAACTTTTTTTTCTTTTTTTTTTTTGCTGGCACATGGTGCCAGATGCACCATCCATTTATATATGTATATATATTGTTATTTATTTATTTATTTTATTATTATTATTATTTTCTTTTTCTTTGCATATGGTGCCTGATGCACCTCCTCTTTTTTTTTCACGTAATGACACCACTTTGCTTTGCTCCACCATTTTTTATGGTGCGCACCACCACTTCCTTTTTTTATTTTTTTATTTTCTTTCGGTGCTAGCTGCCACCACTTTCTTTTTGCATGCACCATCTTTTCATTTTTTATTATCTTTTTTTTTTGTCATGGCTGAGGCACCACCTTTGCTTTTCCCTTTTCTTTCTTTTCCTTTCGTGGTGCTTACACCCACCATCACTAATGAAATGATGGCCCTCATACTCATACCGCACCATGATATATGTATATATTTTTTCTTTATATACGGTGCTATGCAAGGATGGAACTCGACGGAAAACATGGAGTTGAGGAGGCCAGGCGCTGCGGTGGAAGGAGTCGATGCCGAGAGCGCAGCCCAACTTGCTCCGGGTGTGCGCACCATGTGCAGCAGGTCAGGTTTGGGTGGAGTGAGGACGGAGCTGTGCATGAGCCATGGCGGAGGAAGACAGTATCTAACTCCTAAAGTCGCATCTTCTTTATCGTCAAGTGAAGTTGCAGCTGCAGTGAAAGAGACAGCCTTTGGTGGTACCATCACCGTCAGAATCTTCACAAGTGACGGCGTTGACGGGGACGAGGTTTTGGAACCGAAAGAACGCACGGCGAGGAAATGACCGGGGCAGGTGAACCCAGATCTGAAACCGACAAGTTGTCACTCAATACGGTTCGGAGACGACGTCGAGCCACCTGATTCGAAATCGCTGCCGCGAGCAAGAGTGTCATCGGGGTGACGGTGTTGTGACGACGGAAGCGCTGTGCAGCAACGTCGTAGGCCTTCGCATCCGTTCAGTTTCTTCTGGAAGACTGACGGAGACGACGGTTGAGAGTGGTGGTTGCAGCGTGTGCATCCATCACTGCTATTGCTGGTGTTTGTATGAACGTGCTGTTTCGACTTAATGTCACGTGTTCCACAACCAACTTGATTTATTGGTTGATGACACCCTGCGGAAGATGAGGATTGTGCTTGACTTGAAGTACCAAAACAAGGACTTACATTGGTTCGTTTTCTTGAATCACTTGTTGTGTTGACGGAACTGCCGCTGCAATTTTTACCAGCATCCATTCTTGACTTTGCAATTTCCATCATTTCCATGCTTTGTCGATATCACTTAAGCCACAACTGTCTCGATTTCTCGGTTGTTGACCACTTGTGGAAGATGAGGACTGTGTTTGGCCTGATCTTTCATGGATTATCACACCATTTTTAGGCTTTTGACTACTAATGCAGCCAGATTTAATTGATCTCGAAGTGAAGCTCAATGAACTACTTTGGATGGCATTCCAATTTTCTCGGAGTTCTTATACTCGAGTGCACACATAGCGACGGTGAACCAATGTTCTTGCAATTGATGCTGCAACACTTGGTAGTGTTTCTGCTGGCGTGGTAATTACTTCATCCGCGATACTGGTAGACCTGTCACGGACAACTGGAAGTGCAAAGTGGTATGGAATTCTAGGGATTCTTGGGAGTTACCTATTAGCCGCCGAGCTATGACCATATGATTCTTGTTCAATGTCAAAGGCCGATATATTTAGGTCTTCGGGCACAGTATTATGCTCCACATTCAGCTCCCTACTTCTTTGCAATACCGCTTTCGTCCCGGTCACTGCTAGTGGAGATTTCGATCCAATTCCTTCAGCGATGAGGCGTACACCGTTTTCCAACTCGTCCCTGGAGTCGAACACTCCAGAAACCAGGCCCAGCTGCTTAGCCTCCGGACCCGAGAACCTTCGACCCGTAAGCGCTAGTTCAATCGCGTTTCCGTACCCGACAATTCCCGGCAGCCTCTGAAGCGTCCCGAGGTCCGCCGTGATCACCAAGTTGACCTCTTTGACCGAAAAGAACGCGTCCTTGCTGCAATACCTTATGTCTCAGGCGGTCACGATATCGATACCACCGCCGATACACGCCCCGTGGATGGACGCAATCACTGGCTTCCGGCACCGCTCAATCGCCGTGATCGCATCCTGCAACCACTTGATCTCCCGCCGAAACTGCTCCCCGACGCGGCCTCGGTCTACGGAGACAAACTTTTCGAAAATCGATGTGAGCGTTTTGAGGTCGATTCCGGCGTAGAAGCGGTCACCGGTGCCGCTGAGGACGATGACGTTGATGTCGACAAGGCTGCTGAGTGGGCTGCCTTTGGTATCTTTTGGATCATGACGACTTCTTTGGATGGGCTTGCAGCATATTGGGCTTGGTGTTGCTTTGGGATCCATATATATATATATATATTTTTTTTTAATACATAAAACATATGTATTTTTTTTTGTAAATACGTAAAACATGTATCTTTTTTTTTTAAATACATAATAACATATGTATTCATTTTTTTTAAAATAAAATTGACTCTATTTAATAAAGCATTTATTTTTTATTTTGATTTGACTGAACTTGTAATTGAATATTCAAGTTGCCTACGTACCCTTCCAAGGAAAGAGATCAAGTCAAAACGTAGTTCAAATACATACATATATATATATTTTTTTTTGGTATTTTCTTTTTTTGTGCCGTTTGTAGTTTCAGCTCGTGCAGGCAATGAGCGTTGGTGTCGTTTGCAGTTTCAACTCGTGCAGACAAGGAGCATTTGGTGCCATGTTGCCGTTTTAGCTCGTGCAGGCAAGGAGCGTTGGTGTTGCCTTTTATGCTCGTGCAGACCAGGAGCGTTGGTTTGTGCAGTTTAGGCTCGTGCGAACAAGGAGCTTAGTGCCATGCAGTTTAGGCTCGTGCAGGCAATGAGCGTTGGTTCGTGCAGTTTAGGCTCGTGCGAACAAGGAGCTTAGTGCCATGCAGTTTAGGCTCGTGCAGGCGAGGAGCCTAGTGTCCTATAGTTTAGGCTCGTGCGGACAAGGAGCTTTGTGTCCTACAGTTTAGGCTCGTGCGGACAAGGAGCTTTGGTTCGTCAAGCGATCTGAGAGAGTTGTTCCTCGCAATCTTCATAGCAAGGAGCCTTGACTGAGTAGTTGAAGAAATCTTCTGGGAAGATGTCACACATCGTGATGGGGATGGATGATCTTTGCGTCAAAGTTTCATTATCTCCAACACTTTCACATTGTTCTAGAGGTGAACATGAGCTGTTTTGCCCCCTTTCCCATTTGTGAGCTTGTGGAGAAGACATATGCTTTTTGTGCAATTTCTTCGGAGTGACATAAGTCCATCCTTCAACTTCACTCGGCTTGACTGGCATGTTTTTGGAGCATGCCCCCAGCGATTGAGGTGAAGATTTTGAGTTGACAGAGCCGGAAGTGACGTCTTCTTCCAGGATTTTGTCTTCTTTGTCTTCTCGGGCCTTCTCTTCAGTGCAGTCCTCTTGGGTTTGTTGCCGTGAAGATTGGCCGGTGTAGATGATGGTGCGCCTCCTTACCTTCAGTGGTCCTTTTGTGTCGACTTCCAAAGTTGCTTGGCGCTTCATCCTTGAAGGAATCAAGCTTTGAACATCGTTTTTTCCTGCTAGACTGTCGAGCTTCTCTCCCTTTGGCGTTGTCTTCCTGTTTCTAGAAGGCTTCTTAGTTTCTTCAAGTCTGTCCAAAGCCGACCGTTGCAGAGGAGATCTAGCTGTGCCACTTTGTTTCTTGGGCTTTGATAACCTTTCAAAGACTGATCTTTGCTGTGTTGGCATCTCAAGCCTTTTGAAGACAGAAGTTTGGTCTCGACCACTGATGCGATCAAGTGTTGCAATTCTAGGTTTTGAATAATTCAGTCTTTCGAAGACTGAAGTTCGAGGGGCGGGTTTAGGCTCCTCTTTTGGCCTTGTGGCTTGTGGTCTTGGCTTCCTCGTTTTTTTGTAGGTCATCGATGTCCGCCATTTCTTATCACCAGTAGATGCATCTTGGTTGCTTGCCATCGGTGATGGTTGTGTAGGAGGTGCCATGTGACTTGAACATTGACGGGAATGATCATGCATGCTTCGGAGATGCACAGGATCGAGTGATTCAAACACGATAGTAGTAGTGTGTGCCGCCACCGTGTCTTCGAGGTCAAGCTCGATTTCCCCTTGCTGTGCTAGCTTCAGGATGAGATCTTTCAGTACGAAGCACTTTTCCGTTGGATGACTGATGAAGCGGTGGAATTTACAGTATCTTGGGTTGTCGGTACGATTCATCTCTTCCGGCCGTCTGCACTCAGGCAAACTGATCACCTTCTTGTCCAACAGGTCATCCAGCATGGCAACTATATCAGAGTCGGGGAATGGATAAATCTTCTCCTCAAGCTCCTTCAAAGTGCGTCTACGCATCTCTTGATCACGAAAAGCTTCGGTTTGAATTGCCTTGCCTCGTGTGGAGATTTTGACGGGAGCTGTGTTGACCGTCATCGCTTCCTTGGTGGGTTTCCATGCGGCCTTTTCCACCTTTGTCCCAAGAACTTTGTCGTTCTTGTAGTCGGCGATCGGTTCTTTCTTCCCATGATGGGCGATGCTCAACTCCATGTCATGGGCGCGAGTAGCCAATTCCTCGAAGGTCCGCGGTTTAATGCCTTGAAGGATGTATTGCAAACCCCATTGCATGCCTTGGATGCACATCTCGATTGAAGAAATCTCGGAGAGTCTGTCCTTACAGTCGAGGCTTAGATTACGCCATCGGTTGATGTAGTCCATGACTGGTTCTTCCTTCCATTGCTTCGTGCTCGTCAGCTCTAGCATGCTCACAGTACGGCGAGTGCTATAGAAGCGGTTGAGGAATTCCCGCTCTAATTGCTCCCAGCTGTTGATGGACTCGGGCTCTAGGTCCGTGTACCACTCAAAGGCATTTCCTTTCAGCGAGCGCACAAACTGCTTGGCGAGGTAGTCTCCCTCCGTCCCCGCGTTGTTGCAAGTTTCAACGAAGTGGGCAACGTGCTGTTTCGGGTTTCCCTTTCCATCAAATTGCATGAACTTTGGTGGTTGATAACCCTTCGGCATCCTTAAGGCGTCGATCTTCTTTGAATACGGCTTTGAGTACAACCCGAAGGTATTTGAGCTCCCTTCGTACTGTGCCTTGATGGTGTTGGTGATCATCTCTTGCAGCTGCTGGATAGAAAGAGATCCCATGAGTGCCGCTGCTTGGTCTGGCTCCGGCTTCGCATCGTTTTTCTCCACCTGAGGCTCATCTTCTGGGTTAGGGTTCTCGTCGTCCTGTGGCTCCAATCGGCTGACGAGTGCAGCGATTTGCAAGTCTTTTTCTTCCACAGTTTGGGTTAGCCTTGCGATTGCTTCATTCATCTGAGCCAGTTGTTCTTCAACGGAGGTAACGCCGATAGTCATGACTTGTGCGACCAATAGACGTGACTTTCCTTTAGACATCCAGGATGCTGATGAAGAACGTCGTTGGCTGCTTTGGGATGTCATCTTATGTGCCTTAGCATCATGCTTCGGTGCCCCCAGTGAGGTCAGGTTGATGACAGACTCACACCTTGGATGCTCCCCTTGCTCTTTTAGCGGCACCAATTTTGAAGTGGCATGTTGAGGAGCGGTCGTGGCGCCAATGGATTGTCCGTTTGCGGCAGAAGTGCTTAGGATCCTTCCCTCAGTGGTTGCAAGAACGGCTTGTCCCTTGCTTGATGCCATTGACTTTGAGGTGTGCTTGGATTCCTTGAACGGAGAAAGAGATGAGAGGTAGAGATGGTCCCACTGGGCGTGCCAATTTGTGAACACAAATTTTTCCTGAAACGAAAGAGACAAGAACAACGTGCACAAACAAATATTTGTATTTGATGATTTTGGGTTACAATCTCTCTCTATTTTGATCCTCTGATTCGATCTCCGTAAGGTGTTGATTTGTGAATGTTTGATTGATCCAAGGGCCGTCGAGGCTTGATCTTGGATGAACTGTTGGAAGTTTCTTCAAGGGGCCGTGGGCTTGATCTTTGAAGATGGATTTGAGCGGATCTTCAAGGAGCCGTTGGGGCTTGATCTTGAGGATGAGTGTTTCTTCAATGGCCGTTGAGGCTTAATCTTGAATAACGGTGATGAGCGGATCTTCAAGGGCTTTTGGGCTTGATCTTGAAGAACAGTGATGAACGGATCTTCAAGGGCTTTTGGGCTTGATCTTGAAGAACGGTGGCTTGTTGATCCAAGGGCCGTCAGGACTTGATCTTGGAAGAACGATGAACGAAGAACACTTTCTTCAAGGGCCGTCGGGGCTTGATCTTGAATTGGTGGATGATTGTTGATCCAAGGGTCGTCGGGGCTTGATCTTGGAAGAACGGTGGATGATTGTTGATCCAAAGGGCCGTTGGGGCTTGATCTTGGAAGAACGATGAACGAAGAACACTTTCTTCAAGGGCTGTCGGGGCTTGATCTTGAATTGGTGGATGATTGTTGATCCAAGGGCCGTCGGGGCTTAATCTTGGAAGAACGGTGGATGATTGTTGATCCAAAGGGTCGTTGGGGCTTGATTTAAGGATGAACGTTCTTCAAGGGCCGTGGACTTGATCTTGAAGGTGGCTTTGAGCGGATCTTCAAATGGGCTTTTGGGCTTGATCTTTGAAGAACAGTGATGAACGGATCTCCAAGGGCTTTTGGGCTTGATCTTGAAGAACAGTGATGAACGGGTCTTCAAGGGCTTTTGGGCTTGATCTTGAAGAACGGTTGGATGTATGGATTTGTCGACGTTCGTTGATCCAAAGGGCCGTTGGGGCTTGATCTTGGGTGAACGATGAACGAAGAACACTTTCTTCAAGGGCCGTCGGGGCTTGATCTTGAAAGAACGATGAACGAAGAACGAAGAAGGCTTTCTTGATTCTTCGGGAACCTGGATGCTTGAGAGCTTCGGAGTTAAAGAGCTTCAGAGCTTCAAGGTGTAATATGAATTGGTTCCTTTAAATGAATGAAATGGGCTTGTATTTATAGAATTTTCCAATGCCTAATTTTGAATATAATATCCCAGATGAAATAAGTCGTTTCTGCCAGGTGTTGACACGTGTCCTATTTGATGACTTTTCCAACTCATTTCAATTTTCGTTGAGTCACACGCTACGTGTAAAATTTATGTAATACATGAGCGTTGACACTTTGATTTATCGATCAACATTTATTTACGAAATTTCGATGTCTACATTCACATAATTAATAACAATTTGCTAATTTAAAACATACTGATTATAGTTAATATTGTATTTAGTTTAGTAATTTTTCTTATGTAATAGTTTCTCTTTGTAAGTTTTGGCGATGTAAGCCGTAAAGAATCTTTTTTTTTGTAATATTTTTATTCTTGAAAAAATAATTAGGCTATACACTGTGCCAAGTTGGAGTACTTGTTGGTTTTGTTTGGTGGCATATAATTAGATTACAACATTGACCCAAAAAAAAAAAAAGATTACAACAAGCTCTTGAAAAAGTAATCATGTGAGTCTACAAAACTATTTTTGCCTTATGACTTTCGTCTCAAGCTCATTGATCACCTCCTATAATTTTTTTAATAGAGATGATCTAAGCAATAAAAGCCAAACTAAATAAATTACCATAATTTATAATGAACAAAATAAAATTTTCACTTCGTTTTCTCAAGTTTTTTTTACTTTCTTTTACTCTCATCACCAGCACCAGGCATAGAACCTCGAGCCGAAAATGACTTACGCTGACAATAACTACCAACTACCATTGATATAAATTTACGTAGAAACTTACAGATCGCGCACTAAGTAAAGTGACATATTAAAAAAGATACCTAACCAAGTGAGCCGATCCTCGTTGGAAAAATATTTACACCTTTCACTCAAGATGGATATAGTTGCATCTCCTTATTATCATCTAGTAGGGAACCTTTTAATCAACTAGAAATATCTACATCATTATACTTGAGATATAATATGCATTTTTACAGAGAAAATCCTCTAGAGTTCCTACTTGGATGTTCCTTCGGTAAACTACATTTTTCGTGTTTTGTCCAACATCACTCTTAGTTTCTATTATTAATTTTTATGTTCATAATGTTTGAAGCGTTAGCAATTTAAGGAAGATTATGAATATCTTTTCTTCAATTGACTTAAAATCGCAACCAAAAAATTAATTGAACTCATAAATATCACTCAAGAATACTTGAAAATCCAATGCGTCCGGGTAAAATAGATATTTGACAATCATATCTATAACCTTGATAATTAAAAATCTAAAATCGGATCTGTGACATCAATTTTTTTAAACATATTTTAATGAGGTATACTTCGTAATGTATTTTAACGAACTAAACCATTTATCTTTTAGAACATCTCATAGATCATCATTGCAGAAAATTAGATAAATTCAAAATTATTAAGTTATTCATTTGTAATAAAGAAAATGAGCGAATTCCACAAAGAAACCTTAAATCCTTATTCCAATGGTTATATAGTTTCATATTTTGGTATTTTTTTTAAAGGCAAGATCTTTGAGAGAAGACCTAAAATATAAACGATTTGGATCGTTAAAATACATTAAGAAATGAACCCCACAAAAACGCATGTAAAAAATTATGTAAAAAATAATATCACGGATTTGTCTTCAAAACTCAAAATTCTCTAAGATTGAACACCTTTTTAAATAGGAAATTGTTATTATCACTTCAATAATCTCATTCTACACTCCAAATTTTCTATATTAGGAAAGAAAAATACATTAGTAAGAAGTGTATAATGAGATTTTTGGAATGCTAATAACATTTCCCTTTAAATAACCCATAATGTCTTTATTTTTTATTTTTTATTTTTATCAAACAATAGTTTAGATGTTAAATTAATCATTAACAAAGTTCGAATCCATACCATCAAACAAGAACCCAACAAAGTTCGAATCCATACCATCAAACAAGAACTCAACTTTTTCCTCTGGAAAAATACCACCTGCCCGGTCTCTCAGTCCCTCAAAGACTTATCTTTTGCATCCAGATTTAATCTAAATCTGAACCACGGGTCCACGATTCGATCCATGTTTATAACATGTCATGATAGTGGAAATGTCAAATGAGGGGAGTTGTCGGACCTGTCGTACCTAATGTGCATAATGACATCAAGCATGTGATTGTACATTGTAGTGGTCCACTCATAACTTCGTTAATATCAGCCAGCTCAGCATTCCTTGTTCGAATTAACACCATCCACCCATTAATTGTTACACGTGTGTCAATGAACACACAAGTATGAGAGATTTTTCTCCCATCTCAAACCTAATTTATCAAGCGTCCTAATATAACTGGAAATAAGAAATTTGAATTAAGCTACAGAATAAGCCTACTATATTTATATTCGTTATGAGGACTTAATAGAGGTGTGTTATCCATACATTATTTTTTACCTTTCATACATCTCTTGTTAATTTGTGTCATTTGATCTTTTTCAATTCGTCCGATTCGATAGTCGAAAATTAAAAAGATATGTTAGAAGTAAAAATGAGTAATAAAAAAATTAAGTTAACCACACGATAAATTAATATAATAATTTGTTACCGAGCTTTTGGTTTAATTTAAAACTTATCACTTATAAGCTTAGGATAATACCGAGGAACTGTAGGACCAAGCAGCAAGAAATGTCTAAGCTTTTATTAGTCGACCCCTTGAAAAGTCCCAAGTTGGAGTCTTGAAAGCCATGGAGTGTTCTACATTTGCAAATTGTCTAAATATAAAATATAATGAGAGGCAGATAACAATTATAAGGACATGTGCTTATTAAGCAACAGCTCCTCTCCTTTTCTCTGAGACCTGGGCGGCTCTGCCAAATTTCCAATATTTGAGAGAGAGAGAGAGAGAGAGAAGGAGGTTTGCCTATAACTCTCTTGGGGTTTTTTTTTGAAAGGTGATTTGGGTTTGCTTTCTGGTTGTTTAGTGTGGAGTTGGAGTTGGAGTTGAAGGGACTGATGGTTTTTTCACCTTCAAATCCCGTGTTCATAATCTGCAAAGGTGCAGCTGGAATTGCAGGTGCTATTATTCTCTTGAATCTTTTTTGTTTTTGCGATCATTGTCCGAATTGTTACTGTTTTTGGCTTTTAATTTTTCTTAATTAAGAACTGAAATTACCCATTAAAGATTAAACCTTGGCTTCTGGTATTGCATTCATTGCAAAAGGAAGGATAACTTTTTTGGTGGAGGTATGATAATCCAGTAGGTTAATTTTGGTTGGAAACTGTTGGCTCTGTTGATTTCTAGGCAACTGGGCAAAAGTCTTGAAGTTAGTTCAGCAGCCCACGTTGCTGTTTGATATCAGGATTGTTAGTTGACAATCGTTATCGACGAGAGTTTTTAAATTGGAAAACATATTGATGTTATTTTGCAGTGATGAGAGAGAATTTTAAATCTTCAAGACCAATTCTTTTGTGCTACCAAGTTATCATGCAAAAGTTCAAAGCTTTGGCAGCAATATTTGATGTATTGCCATGCGTTTTTCCTGACTGATATCAGTTTTAAATCTCTTTCGCTCGCCCTATTTAGTAAGAAGTTTCAATGCTTGGAATGAGGCATTTCGTGAAAGCAGCAATATCGACGTTGAGTTCTATTGCTGTAAATACTGAGCTACAACAATGCATCAACTCTTGATTCACATGTTAGTTTGGCTGAAAGCTTTTGTGTGCTGCGTACTCTAAACTAAGCTGTTCAACTAATAAATGTGGGATTTGTCCATCTAAGTAGTTTCTGAGGCTTACTGTGCTCGATAACAAATTCGGAATCTCAGACATCACTAATTTGCGTTGAACTATAGCAGAATGTTGGTATTAATGCTTGGACATGTGCGCAAATCATATCTTAGAACTTTAAATCAAGAAACACCCGGTTACACCGGCAACTTTAAACATAAAAATATTAAGAAAAATTATTTCCTGCTATTTCAAATTCTGAGTGTTGAATCGTAACCTGTGATGACCTCTGATTCTCGCAATTGAATCCAGGATTATATTGATATATGTATATACGCATATTGGGGTTCCACTGATTTTTAATATCTGTTGCAGGGAACATCTTTGCTTTTGGACTGTTTGTTTCACCAATGTAAGTTTTTATCAGTTTGGTAATAATTAAATGTGAGAAAACATGAGAACAAGAACGATTTGTATTCATTTCCTCACCGGTTTGTTTTTTAATTGGCTTTATTTTCTTACTTTCAGACACACATTTAGAAGAATAATGAGAAACCGTGCCACTGAAGAGTTCTCAGGGCTCCCATACATATATGCCCTTTTGAACTGCTTGATCAGCATGTGGTATGGATCGCCTATTATATCTCCTGATAACATAATGGTTATGACGGTCAATTCAGTTGGCGCGGTGTTTCAATTAGTGTACATAACCCTCTTCATAATATACGCTGAGAGAACAAAAAAGGTTACCTATATTATTCACACCTGATACCTTGGTGAAGTTTCTGAAAGCCTTATTATGTTCTAAGTGTCGTTAGTTCCCTCTATCTTTGCAGATGAGGATGCTGGGATTGCTGGCAGCAGTTTGTGGTCTAATTGCAATCATAGTATATGGGAGCTTGCAAATTCCTGATGCTGCTTTGCGTCGGCTAGTTGTTGGACTGCTTAGTTGTGCATCTCTAATATCAATGTTTGCATCTCCTTTGTTTATAATTGTAAGTTAATCCAAGGCCCTTGCCGTACTTTCTTTATTTTGGTTTATGTTGGCATCAACTATGTATTTTGTTGTGTTACCTTATTTACTTTGTTGTGTTTTTGCAGAACTTGGTGATCCGAACAAAGAGTGTTGAATTTATGCCATTCTATCTCTCCCTTTCCACCTTCCTCATGAGCACCTCTTTCTTGCTTTATGGAATTTTTAATTTTGATCTCTTCGTTTATGTAAGATTCCCTTGCAGCACATCTTCTCTATTTTTTAAGAAAAGATATATGGAGCTGTCAATTCAGATTAAAGTTCTTGGTTTCCCAGGTCTTACAGTATCATTCTTGATGCATTTCAGGTCCCAAATGGAGTAGGAACCATTTTGGGGATTGTACAATTAGCGTTGTACTTTCATTATAAGGATTCGTCTAAAGGAAACTCCAGAGAACCGTTGTTAGTTTCATATGCATAAATCAGTTCCGGAAACAAGAGAGTGCATGTGTTTTGTCTTTGACGTAAGTGTTATCTTTTTTTCAATTTTATTTATTGCAACGGGAAACCATAATCTTCTCATTTCTAGCATGTACAAGTCTGATCCTTCTGAGTGTCAAATTTATCACAAATAAATGCTATATATGCTCCATTTTCCCCACGCAAAAGAAATTTGTGGCCTGGGTTTCCCTTCCCTGAATACATGAGTACATGTAAAATTAATGTCATGCTAATCTTTTGAATTCATCCTTGACTGTTAATAGGTGAGAACAAATCTTATCAAGTAGGCAAAATGATTGGAGAGAAGAGTGGTGCGGCTTACCTACTTGAAAACAAAAAGTATGTCCTTTCGACCTTTCAATCTCCTCTCAGGTCATCCCCCTCGCCCTCACTCTCTCCCTCTGTCTTTCTATGTGTGAAAGTGCATCTATGTGTATCATAGATAGTTGGAAGAGTTGTCAGACTAGTAATCCCATTTTTTTATCGGTAGCATTCATGAATTGGTATGAGTTCTATGATGTAATTGTTTCAGATCATCGGATCAACTTCTTCTCATCTTTCCTGCATCAAGTTGAAACCTGTAAAGCCGTTTTTATATGGCTTTAGCAGCTTCACTATTGGTATATGTCAAGGAAAAGAACGGAAGAGGTCAAGGTTCAGATGTGAAACACATCCTGCCTTATTTGTACAATCAATACAGTGTCACGGTTTCAATTCCACTTTCCTTTCTCAGCTTCTTTTTTGCTTATGTGATTTGTGATTGTACCTTCTGCTTCAGAATCAATCATGAAATACTTTTTGATTTGCTTGTGTTTCTATTTCGCATTCGTATTCTCTTTGGGAATTTAGGTAAATTCAATTCTCTTTCTGAATTCTTTACTTTCTTGTGTGATAGCATAAAATTGTCTAACATGTTAAATTGTTGACTCATACCTGAAGCTTTAGAAGAAACATTCTAGCAAACCATCTGAACATATCAGAAATACTAACTGGCTTCATTAGAAACCTCTGTTCCAAAGAAACACGGGAGGACTTAAAAGAAACGTGAGTTGCAAGCTTAGGTACTTGAGGCATGAGTTGGTTGTGATCGGAAAGTTTTAATTAGACTGAAAGGAACAATAAGATCTGCATAGATTAGCTGATATCAATAATTCTGCATAAACAAGTTCTTCGATATCTTTACTGCCAAGCTTTCTAAGATATTAGTGGGTTAACTAATGGAGTTTATAGATTTTCTTGCACATGCATTGGGAAGGGGAGATTAATTTTGAACATGGGAATTTCTATGGACCATCAAATTAGCACTTGAAAGTAGTTATTCTGCACTCCTTCCGCCCTTGTCTTTTTCTTTAGGGACGAGTTCAGAATGAATATTTTGGAGTGCCAATAACATTTCTTGATTCAAATATGGCAGATGAAGCGAGAAGAGATCGTGCATTCCTTTATTTGCACATTGACTGTTTATCTGTCATTGTATACAAAAACTTCATGATGCACATCACTGGTAGCTACCACTCTGTTTTGGTAAATCCCTTTAAAAACATTTCTGTTAGAAAAACTACAGCAAGTCCCTCAAAGTTGTTCTTCCAACACCAGCAGTCTTATCCTGCACATCAAACCAAAAAGAATATGTTGATTGAGAAAGATGCAACATTTGATAACAAGAAAGTTTCTCTTGGGTCTAAATTGATACAAAGCTTTAGATAAATCTCCGTGTTTTGGCCAGATTTGTGTAATTTATAGGTCTCGGTTGTTATAGAGGATTAGATTGGGATGGATAACCTCTGAAGTCAAGGCAACTTGAAGGAGGAGGAGAATGATTATTCGTTAGGGGGTTAGATATGAGGGAAATTCTCTCTCCTAAACCTACTATTTTGGGGCCAATTGGAATTAAGTATTTTTTGTTAAGAAATCCATCTCCAACCGCTAAGTTGGTTATATTTTCTTCATTTCTTCCTTTAACATACCTTCAAAATAGTTCCTTTCTATTCCATTCAAATCCTCTGTACCAAACGAGGCCATAAAATTGTGTTTTGTGCATATGCTATGTTAAGGGTATCCCAAATTTGAGAGAGAATTTTTCCTATAAGCACTTAAAAGATCTTCAGCCTCTCCACTCATTGTCAATTGGTTTTGGGTTATACAGTTATGCTCTAAATCTTGTATGCAAGGCAAGATCCTTCCCACCAAAATTTTGATTATCCAAAAATGGTTTCATAAAGGCTTAGAAATTTCATCTGTTTTCGTCTAGGCGATTTGGGTCGCGTTGGTGCCTAAGATTGGAAAACTCATAAGATTCAACATATGTTAAAGGAAGAAATAGGTGCCAATTTGTGATGACTAAACCGTCAATTTAGACAAATTTTTGAAAATTAACATTTATTTATGTTTTAAACGTACTTTGAATCTAGTGAGTTGTCAAGTTCAATCCGATTACAAAAACCAAATGATTCCTAAACATGTTCTTCACCATGCCATGATGTTTAAATTATCTTGTGGTTACCAATGTGCATAAAACAATTTATCGTAGTCTCTGACATGCAAAAGATTGTGAAATTCTTATCAACTATCAAATCTATGTTCCCAGCAAAAATAAGGGAAAAAAATCCTTTTGGTCACTGCGTTTATACCTAAAGTCGATTTTGGTCACTGTGTTTTTAAGTGACCAAAATAAATGTTAGGTATAAAGACAAAAAGGTTTGTAACCCCAAAAATAAAATTCAAAGGAAAATTACTAGATTGATGAATTATACCTGGTTTCTAGTTTCCTCGTGGAAGTCACACAGAGGCCAACCTCTTTCATCATAGAGAATAAGCCCACTGAACCTCGGAAGCTCACATTTCTCCCCCATAAGTATAGGCCTCTGCCACACAGGAGAATCCGAGTTATGGCTTCGCCACCCTACTTCAACCTCAACCCTTTTGTCCAGCAGCGGCCGCGGCGTCTCTCTCCAGCTCCCGCCCCTCCTCTCCTCCCACTTGCTCCTTCTGCTCCACCGCACTGAGTTCACCAACGCCCTCTTTATCGACCCCCAACCACAACTCGGCTCAGACCATTTCGGTTGGCCTACTACCTCCTCTCGCTGGCTGCTCATCACAAGCTTCTGCTCCTCCGGCTTCCTCTGAGCCTTCTTTAGCAAAACCGTCGCCGCCATGCAAAGACCGACGATGGCGAACGCAGCGGAAACTAATAGCAGAAATGCTTGTTGGGTAGAGAGCTTCCACTTGTCTTCTAAATTCCACAAAGCTTCCATGGGATTTTGTTATTTCCTTATATGGTGTATAGCGACTAACAAAGTTTAGATTTTGATGATTTTGTATGGGGAATATTTAGAAAGGTAGAAACAGAGTGATGATTTCTTATACGTAGAAAGATGCATGCTAATTCTGCATTGATAGTGTACGGCCTACACGTGATGATCCACCGCCTGGCTGCAGGGCGTAGCTGCTCTCTTTGGTTGAGTTTTTACGACCGTTGGGGAATTAAGGCAGTCATGGGGTATCCATGGTTGTTCTAAACCCTAATTAACCATCTCTCTCTCTCTCTACTATTATATGGAACTTTAAAATTCCTCGTCCAAACGCACCGTTGCATAAGAGTTGCACGACTAATTTGCCGTTTTCATTTCCTCGTGTCATAAACTGAGATTTGACATTTCTTGGTTGGATGCGACATGATGATCACGATCAATGTTATGTTGAGGACAACTGAGGATAAATACGAAGCAAAGCAAGAGCTCACGAGAGAGAGAGAGAGAGAGAGAGAGAGAGTCAAACTTCCATCAACCCTTGCCCATGCATGCATTTAGATATAAAAAAAAAGAAGAGTGTTTTGTATTGTGTGAGGAATTTGGATCCTCTCCGGATCTTAATTTTGGAGTCTAAGGATTAGAAAATTCAAGTTCTTGGTTTGTGTGAAAAAGAAATCAAAACTCTTGGTTTGTGTGAGATACTGATCCTTGGGCTCCGGACAGTGAGATCTAAAGTAGATATTTGTCTATGTGTGTTTTAACAAACATATGGCCATATAACCATAACATATGATATCAACAATGTGTTAAATAGATTTAAGGTACGTATTAACTTAACTAGGCCAGTTTGGCAATAGATTCGCGAGACACAATGCAGTTCGAACGATTATTGTTAAAGCCATGTTTGTGTCATAGTTCACACGCGATTAAGTTGAACACTTAAGCTCAATTTGAATTCGATCGAGTTAGTTATGTTGTACTTGAACAACCATGTATCGTTTTTATCTTGTTCCCAATCATAACTTCTCCCATTCATTTTCTTCTATTACCCATTAATATGGGTTCATATTTCAAGTTCAGACATTATTGAGTACTTCAGTTAAGTGCTATTCCGCTTGTAAATGAAAAGTTCTTAGATTTGATTTGCGTGAACGACAAGTGTGACATCAAAACTGTGGCTGTTAGCCAAACAAATGGACATTATATTATGGCTGACTCATTGTGTGCGGTTGCATGTTTTATGCGGCTCCAAACTAAACACACCATCCGCAAATGATGTTGGGCTTGGGCCCAATAGCCAATAATTCGTACTGTTCTCTCCGGCCCTGCTTCTTTTCATTCAAAGTCCATTCTGATGAAAAAAGAAAAGAAAAGAAAAAACAGAGAAAGAGAAGGGGAAATTCTTTTGGTTTCCCTTCACCTTCCCCTCCTTCACAACCCCAGCGAGGAAAATCCTGCTGTGCTAGGGTTTCTGGACCACTCCGAGCTCGTACCGCGACGGACTCCATGCCCAGAAGCCCCTCCTTGTGACCCTCGCAGGCCTCTACCTTCCCAAAGGTTAATAATTTCTACATTTCATGCTTTTTTCTTACTGTTTCAATTAAATTCGTCGAGTATCACTTTACTTTTCTGTGGAAATATAGCTCTATTTTTCTTCTTGGATGACGAGAAAATCGAAAATATAGTTCGAGTTTTTTTAATTTGGTTTTTAGTTCTGTTGGGTTGTAATAATTTTGGGAATTCTGATTTTATTTTCTTGCGTTTTCTTGGCAACCAAACATATATTTAGGTAGATGGATGTGGATTAAGTTGATGGATTACAATTTTTTATTTTTTATTTTTTTTATATAGTTGAGTGAGTTAGAAGTTAGAGACTCGGTGAGAATAATGCCTTCAAATGTTTTAGAATAGAGGTTTCTAGATGGGTTTTTTATTTTTCAGCTAAATTTTTATGTTTGACAGCGGCAGATATAAGTTCGTCGTTGGTAGATAATTGAGATTAGAGTTGATGTCATTCAGGTTTAATTTCTCAAACGCGCTTGGTTGATCTTTCGAGAAGGAAATATTTTTGTGGTTGAGTCTTTGAGTAAAAGAAAATCATGTCCGGAAGAAATCGTGGACCACCTCATGCTGGATTGCCCCCTCCGGTTCACGAACCCCCATATGGAAGAGGACTTGGTCCGATGCCCCATCCTGCATTGCTCGAGGAAATGAGAGAATCCCAGCTTGGCATGGGTCCCAGACAACTTCCTCCCCACCCTGCAATAATTGAGGAGCATCTTGCGGCGCAACATCAAGATATACAAGGACTTCTAGGTAATAACCAAAGGCTGGCTGCAACCCATGTTGCTCTTAAGCAGGAATTGGAGGCTGCTCAATTTGAGTTGCAGCGAATGGCTTACCATGTTGATTCACTGCGGGCAGACAAGGATGTCAAAATGAGAGATTTGTATGACAAGTCTGTTCGTTTGGAAGTGGACCTTCGTGGAGTGGAGGCCATGCGGAATGAGCTGCTTCAGGTTCGTGCTGATATCAAGGAGCTCACTGCTGCGAGGCAGGAGCTCTCGGCTCAGGCACAAGTGATGACACAAGATCTGGCTAGAATGACTGCTGATTTGCAACAAGCACCAGCTTTGAGAACAGAAATTGAAGCAATGAAACAGGAATTGCAACGTGCCAGGTAGATTTTGCATGATTTATTATTGTCCTTGAATTTACAGTTTATGTTTTGATTATTGTCTTTGGATTTGTTTTAACTTTATGAGTTATTTGTTTGCATTAAGAGCTGCCATTGAGTATGAAAAGAAAGGATATGCAGAGAATTATGAGCATGGTCAAATCATGGAGAAGAATTTGACATCAATGGCTAGGGAGCTGGAGAAACTTCGTGCAGAAATTGCTAACACGGAGAAGAGAGCAAGAGCTGCAGCTGCTATTGGAAATCCAGGTATACAATCTGTTTTTAGTTTATATTGTTAGTTAGTTTGAATTAAGATTTCACTCTTGAAACTTTTTTTTTTAATAAAGAACTGAAATCTCACAGAAAACAACATACCAATGGATCGTGGAGGAGGAGAAAAGATTAATTAAAATAATACTATCAAGTGGAAAAAAAATATACCACTTATGGGAGAAACACAATAACAAACTATCAAGGTGTACCACATACTGAAAATTCCACTTTCCTTCAGCTTGCATCACACTGTACCAGTGGAATTATAACCTTTTATCATTATCTAAGTTTGACAAGTTTTTCTTTAATTCAAATATATACTTATGTTGTGAGTTTTAGCCTCAAAGAATGCTCTAATCTGGATATGTAATGGTTCTGATTGATTTTGTTGAGGCTCAACCATGCCCATACATGATGTAAAGTATAAAAAGCCAGTCATGGACAATTTGCCGAGTCAACTAACTTGATACCTATAAAGCTTAAGTTGGACCTGACTGTTAGTCTTTTGTATACCCACATCATATGAGGATTCAACTTCATCCGATTCAATTTCTATGAATTAATTCATGGTTTAGGGCCTTTAGGCCTGTCCGATTATTCCATACTTTTTTAAATTGGTTGTCACAATCACATTGAAGCAGCACAATTTGATGATAATTATATTTTATATTTTCTTTTATTTGGAGATTCATTTGGAATTACTGTTGATTTTGTCTTTTAATTGTCTCTAAAGCTGTAGGTTATAATGCCAATTATGGGAATCCTGAAGCAGGATATGCAGGAAACCCCTATCCTGCCACTTATGGCATGAATCCTGTAAGTTTTGTTCTCTTTCATGAATTCATAATAGGCGTGTTTGTGTGGATACCTGATTAAAGCATTGATGTTTTTGTTTTGTATGTGCCCACACGATAATGCATATCTGTGTAAACTGCTGTGGCTATTATGAATGCATTAGTTCCTCCCTCATTTTTCAGGTACAGAGTGGTGCTGAAAATTTTCCTCAGTATGCACCTATGCCAGGTTCATGGGGTGCATATGACATGCAGCGAGCTCAGGGACACAGATAAGCTAGTTCATCCATGGTGCTGAGCCCTGTCTTGATTGGTATCTTCGCCGCGGTGTATTAGATGCTTAGGTCTGTGATTGAAGTGTTATCTGATAGTAACATTTTGGAAATTTAATTGTTTATTGGGTGTTTAGTAACTGTACCTAAACACCTCAAAAACTTTATTACCTTGATGGTGCAGTAAACCATTGATAATTTGGTGTTCTTTGATGCATATATTTGCATTATGTTCTCTAAAATGCATTTCATTATAATATCAATGCTTCATTTCCTTAATTATGTATACATTGCCAACTGTCGTATTTAGACAGCTGATAGTATTTTCTGAATTCTGTTTCTACCTTTTTTGTGCTCATCATATATAAGATGCTTTGTTTGTTAGGTCAGTTTGTTGAATTTCTCCGTTTTGAAACAAGAACATTGCTAGTGCTTTACAAAACTCAAAGTTTATTGGTGGATTCTGCCCCTTGATTGTGAATTCGTGTCATTTACTTGTGAGCTCCCTTTTGTTAGCAAATATGGTTTATTAATGCTCTTCCCATTTGTTGGTTAAGGTTAGTTTCTTTTTCTGTCTTGTTTGCCAATATATTTTAAGGCTCAATTAGGTTTCTGCCCTAGGAAGCTTTTGTGCTCTGCTCGTGTAATTGGATTACTGCATAATGTTAGGGGAGCACTCCTGCTAGAAGCACTTTCATTAGAAGCACAACTTTCTCAAAATCTAAGTGCTTTTAGAGTCCTTAAGGACTATTAAGTTTTCTGTCAAAGGTTGTCATAAGCGCTTTTGGTTATTTGGAAGTGTTCTTCCAAAAGCAGTTGCAAACAGGCATAGAATGTTGATAAGTTGATCTTTGATAATTGATAATTCACATGAGGACTCAAATCCTTTATCATTGTAGCTTGTCATTTCTTCTTTCATTAAATGTAAGCACTTGGTGAATTTGTTTTGTGCTAGGCTACCATCAATATATTATTTCTTTTTCTATGCTTAGGGTTTCATCTGCCCCTTTGTTTTTTTCCTATTGATTTCTTACATCTTGTAAATAATTTCCATTCTATGATATAAGTGTTGCTCCGTTTTCTCATCATAATGGTTGTGCTAGCTTAAGCTAGCTTAAAACTCAGGAAAGTTACTTTTCTTGGAATCCTATAAAGGAAGAAAGTATCACACACAACCACACACTTGAGAAGATAAACATTCGAAAACAACTTGCATTACTTTGTATAGCTCACATATAAATCAACTCTTCATGTTTATTTGGTGACTTGGTTATTTTGATGTTCTGGAGATTTCTGGATTGATACAAGTTGTGGAGTTTTTGTTGTATTTGGCAAGACTGAAACTCTAATTACAAACATTTAGTCAGACATTTTGTTCGTTTTAATGCATGCCAGATTATTTAAAAGAGGAAGTTGTGGGATTAGTATAATCTTTTTTTAGTCCCAAAACAAGGAATAATGAAGTATTCATATTGAATCTGTAAAAGGTGTGGCAACCTCAATTAATATTAGAACTGCATGTAAAAAATTCTTGGGATAATGGACTGAATACTCAAGGACAGGTCATTAACTTATTGTATATCGTAGATCTAATAGAAAATTCCCATATAAGATTTTATTCACCAATGTTTTACTGTTAGGGCTAATAACCAAATTTTTGCAGTAGTACTTAATGTTTTCTGTTTAAACTTGTTAGCCATGTGCTTTATTTTGGTTTTGTTATTTTAGATATTGTTGTGTGCTTATGAGTGGAAGCGCCCCTCAAATTTGGGGGTCTCGAGTGAGTATGTTGGTTTCCATTGAGTTGTGTTGCTCATGAGTGGAAGCGCTCCTCAAAATCACTTAAAATCTCCGGTGCAGGCTGGCTGCTGAGTTTGAATGAGCTGTTACCCCTTGCTTGATTTGTTATGTCCAGGAAACCTTTGCACCCAGGAAACTTGGATCTGTTTGAAGTCAGCTTTTTAGAATTTGAGTTAGATTCCATGTGTCTGTTTTCTATGTAGTGGAAAAATCTTAGTATAGTGTTCTCTCTCTTTCTCTCTCCTCTCTCCCCCCATTCTCTTCTCTCATTGTGCATGGCATGTGTAAAGAGAGGTCTTCATTCTTCCCCTTCACTTTTTGACTGCGGTTTTTCAGTTTATGGATTATAGGTTCTATAGTCATTCATTTCATTTACTAGGACTATGGTGAGACAGATTTATGGGACAATGGGAGTCAACTGTTAAGGACATGGATTTTTTAATAGCAAGAAAGTGCTCGAAATTTTTCATGAGTTTTTTCATTGAGTTTGGTTCAAGAGATACTCTTTAAGGAAACTTTATTTCCGTATCTTGTTTCTTTAGAAGAACAACAGCATAATGTAAGGGAAGTGTATTCATAGCATGAGGTATGCTGTTCATTGCGAAGACATTCAACAATGGAGCTGCAGAATAAGTTTCTGGTCAAGTAAGTGATATGAATTTCTGACTTTTCCCAGTCTTTGTTTTGTTCTTCTGTACTTTTTTTTCTAAAATATTCTTCCCCTCTTAGTTGTTACTGCAAAATCGGGTTTCTTTAGAACCAGACTCGTTAGTTTTGTGTCCAAACCCCTTGTCAGTGGCATTTTCTAGGAATTCCTTGTGATCTGTGATTGAGGTAGTTTGGTACTTCACATCCTTACAACAACAACAACAAAGCCTTTTCCCACTAAGTGGGGTCGGCTATATGAATCCTAGAACGCCATTGCGCTCGGTTTTGTGTCATGTCCTCCGTTAGATCCAAGTACTCTAAGTCTTTTCTTAGAGTCTCTTCCAAAGTTTTCCTAGGTCTTCCTCTACCCCTTCGGCCCTGAACCTCTGTCCCGTAGTCACATCTTCGAACCGGAGCGTCAGTCGGCCTTCTTTGCACATGTCCAAATCACCGGAGCCGATTTTCTCTCATCTTTCCTACAATTTCGGCTACTCCTACTTTACCTCGGATATCCTCATTCCCAATCTTATCCTTTCTCGTGTGCCCACACATCCCACAAAGCATCCTCATCTCCGCTACACCCATTTTGTGTACGTGTTGATGCTTCACCGCCCAACATTCTGTGCCATACAACATCGCTGGCCTTATTGCCGTCCTATAAAATTTTCCCTTGAGCTTCAGTGGCCTACGACGGTCACACAACACGCCGGATGCACTCTTACACTTCATCCATCCAGCTCGTATTCTATGGTTGAGATCTCCATCTAATTCTCCGTTCTCTTGCAAGATAGATCCTAGGTAGCGAAAACGGTCGCTTTTTGTGATCTTCGCTAGATTGCTCCGGTCATTAGTGTGGATAAGTATATAAATGGATAGAGATAGGAAAGCAAACACAAGATGTACGTGGTTCACCCAGATTGGCTACGTCCACGGAATAGAAGAGTTCTCATTAATTGTGAAGGGTTTACACAAGTACATAGGTTCAAGCTCTCTTTTAGTGAGAACAAGTGAATGATTTAGTACAAATGACATTAGGAAATATTGTGGGAGAATGATCTCGTAATCACGAAACTTCTAAGTATCGGAGTGTGGTGTCATCTTGACTTGCCTTATCTGTCTCATAGGTAGATGTGTCATCTTCTCTGGAAGTACTCTTCCTCCATCCAGGGGTGGTATCTTTAACTGGTGGAGATGCACAAGGTAATGTATCAATTTCACTTGAAGCTTACTTGTAGTTTCAAGCTTGGTCAAGCGCGATACAAACCATGTAGTAGGAGTCCCCCAAGTCGCCGAGCTAGGGGGTCTGCTGAAAGAGGTGACAGACAAGGTAAGCAATCAGAGCTCCGACTGATTGTTCACCTTCTCCCCATCTTGCAGCAGCATGAAGGATAAAGAGAAGAAAAATGAGAAGAGATGATATGAGATACTTTTGCTTTTGAAGAAGTAACTTTCCACAGGCTTATTCTTGAACTGAGCTGGAGGGTTTTCTGGTTTCCTCCAAAGTATAAGGCCGACTGAAGAATTTGAGGGTCAAAACAAGTCCATCAAATCTAGAGTACGTTCCACCCTGCTGATATGGGATACTTTTGCTTTTGACAGAGTAATGGATGTATCGGCACGTGTGCTGTTACGCTTGTCTCCACATGCTTCCTTGTATCCTTCGCACTTGCCCTATCTGTTCCTCAAGCAGATGCGGAATCTTCCCTGGAAACATAAGATGTTGAAGATGAGTACTCGAGAGCAATGCCAGGTAAGTAATCAGGTAAGGGGTTCCAGGCAGTCAGTTCCTGGCTGGAAGCTTGATTCCAAGTGCTGACTGATTGCTCTCTTTCTCCTTGTCTTGCAGGTAAAAACAAGGCCAAAGGAAAAGACAGGGAAAAAGCATGATATGGGATACTCTTGCTTTTAACCCTGATGATATGAGATATTCTTGCTCTAGTATAGCTTGTTTGCAGAGGTATTATCGGGGGGAAAGAAAGCTGAATATTTCGAAAGGCTTCGTTGGGAGTGCCCTCTCAGATATGATGAAGGGTTGAGCATTTTTGCAGGTCTGCCTGTCCGTTGGGGATGGAGGTCGACATATATAGGAGTCTCCCTAACAACAAGTAGTAATGCTATTCATTTACCCTACTTGGTCATAGCACGGTAGTGGGAGCTGCCAGTTTCACATGTGTTAACTCTGTCAGAGCACTTTGAAAAAGTGGTCTGTGGTATCTGGCTCTCGAGATTCGGAGAACGATGCCTCTTCGATTTTTGAGAAAGCAATCATGCTGGGGGTCTGGCTCTCGAGATTCGGAGAGCAGTGTCTCTTCGATTTTTGAGGAAGTAATCATGTTGGGAGTTTGGCTCTCGAGATTCGGAGGGCGGTGCCTCTTCGATTTTGGAGCAAGCAATCCTGTTGGGAGTGTTGTCTCGAATGTGAGTAAAGGTTGGGCATGTTTGCTAGTCTACCTTGCCCGGAAGCACAAAGGTTGACACACAGGGACTTTCCAATTATCTAGCAATGGTACTGTTCCTTTACCCTCTCTTCGCTTTTGAGAAAGTAGTCATGTTGGGAGTCTGGCTCTCGAGATTCGGAGGACGGTGCCTCTTCGATTTTGGAGCAAGCAATCTTGTTGGGAGTGTTTTCTCGAATGTGAGTAAAAGTTGGGCATGTTTGCTAGTCTACCTTGCCACGAAGCACAGAGGTTGACACACAGGAACTTTCCAATTATCCAGCAATGGTACTGTTCCTTTACCCTTGTGGGTAATAATATGGTAGCTAGACCTTCAAAATTTATGTGTCTAAACTTTGTTAGTGCTGTTTCTTTGCTATTCTTTTACCTTTCTTGGTCAAAGCGATGTAGTGGGAGCTGCAAGCTTCACGTGCTCAACTTTGGCAGAGAACTTTGGCAAAGTTATCTGTGGTACCCATGAGCTATTGTTGCGTGTGGGAAGTGGGTGATTGAACAGTAAGATTCATGTGCTTTCTACTTCACCAGAAGTCTTCGACAGAATGCCCATAATTTCTGCAAAGCTGAGTGTGCGTGTGACAGGTGCTGACAAGGCTAGAATAGTAGGTGCCTCTTCGATTTCTGAGATCGGCCCTCGTGGTCTCTGAGCAGCCCAGCTTTTGAGAAAGCGAGCGCCTCTTCGATTGATTCGGAGAACGATGCCTTATCGATTTTTGAGAAAGCAATCATGCTGGGGGTCTGGCTCTCAAAGATTCGGGGAGCAGTGTCTCTTCGATTTTTGAGAAAGTAATCATGTTGGGAGTCTGGCTCTCGAGATTCGGAGGGCGGTGCCTCTTTGATTTTGGAGCAAGCAATCTTGTTGGGAGTGTTTTCTCGAATGTGAGTAAAGGTTGGGCATGTTTGCTAGTCTACCTTGCCACGAAGCACAGAGGTTGACACACAGGGACTTTCCAATTATCCAGCAATGGTACTGTTCCTTTATCCTCTCTTCGATTTTTAAGAAAGTAGTCATGTTGGGAGTCTGGCTCTCGAGATTCGGAGGACGGTGCCTCTTCGATTTTGGAGCAAGCAATCTTATTGGGAGTGTTTTCTCGAATGTGAGTAAAGGTTAGGCATGTTTGCTAGTCTACCTTGCCACGAAGCACAGAGGTTGACACACAGGGACTTTCTAATTATCCAGCAGTGGTACTGTTCCTTTACCCTTGTGGGTAATAATATGGTAGCTAGACCTTCAAAATTTATGGGTCTAAACTTTGTTAGTGCTGTTTCTTTGCTATTCTTTTACCCTTCTTGGTCAGAGCGATGTAGTGGGAGCTGCAAGCTTCACGTGCTCAACTTTGGCAGAGAACTTTGGCAAAGTTATCTGTGGTACCCATGAGCTATTGTTGCGTGTGGGAAGTGGGTGATTGAACAGTAAGATTCATGTGTGTTCTACTTCCCCAGAAGTCTTCGACAGAATGCCCATAATTTCCGCAAAGCTGAGTGTGCGTGTGACAGGTGCTGACAAGGCTGGAAAAGTAGGTGCCTCTTCGATTTCTGAGATCGGCCCTCGTGGTCTCTGAGGAGCCCAGCTTTTGAGAAAGCGAGCGCCTCTTCGATTTCTGAGATCGGCCTTCGTGGTCTTTGAGCAGCCCAACTTTTGAGAAAGCAAACGCCTCTTCGATTTCTGAGATCAACCCTCGTGATCTTTAAGCAGCCCAGCTTTTGAGAAAGCAAACGCCTCTTCGATTTCTGAGCAGGCGCCTCTTCGATTTCTGAAGCTCCGTCGAGTGCAGATTTTTATAGGGGCTGGCATTAAGTTCCAAAGCACACTTGAATCTCCACCAGTAGAAGCTTCATTCTTGCACTTCTAAGATCTTGATTTGTCCGACCTCTTCTCTCTTCAACACCTTTGAAAATGTCTGGCCCCTCCAACCGTCGTTTTGACTTGAACCTTGTTGAAGAGGCAGCCCCGCCTTCTCCAGACAACATATGGCGCCCATCCTTCGTCTCCCCTACTGGTCCTCTTACCGTTGGGGATTCCGTGATGAAGAATGATATGACCGCTGCGGTGGTGGCCAGGAACCTTCTCACTCCCAAAGATAACAGACTACTTTCCAAACGGTCTGATGAGTTAGCTGTTAAGGATTCGCTGGCTCTCAGTGTTCAGTGTGCAGGTTCTGTGTCTAATATGGCCCAACGCCTATTTGCTCGAACCCGCCAAGTTGAATCATTGGCGGCTGAAGTGATGAGTCTCAAACAGGAGATTAGAGGGCTCAAGCATGAGAATAAACAGTTGCACCGGCTCGCACATGACTATGCTACAAACATGAAGAGGAAGCTTGACCAGATGAAGGAAACTGATGGTCAGGTTTTACTTGATCATCAGAGATTTGTGGGTTTGTTCCAAAGGCATTTATTGCCTTCGTCTTCTGGGGCTGTACCGCGTAATGAAGCTCCGAATGATCAACCTCTGATGCCTCCTCCTTCTAGGGTTCTGTCCAGTACTGAGGCTCCAAATGATCCCCCTCCGGTGCCTTCTCTTTCTGGGGCTCTACCGACTGCTGAGACTTCTCCTAAGCAACCTTTGTGAAGGCTCCCTCTTGTGTGTTTATTTTGACTCATGTATATGTACATATTTGTAGCTTATCGGGGATATCAATAAATAAGCTTTCCTTCATTTCAACGTATTGTGTTAAATACACCAAAGCCTTCTTCGCTAAGTTCTTTGAATTTGTTCTGGATTCATTTTCATAAGGATTCGACGTGATCATGGAGTGCCGGCTGTCGACTACCTGACGCCCTCCCCCTCCTCCTTTATCCGGGCTTGGGACCGGCCATGTAAGACATAGGCGGAGTTGGTACTTCACATCCTTGATCCTCTTTTTTACGTCTGTTGGGTCTTAGATGTCAAATCAATGGAATAATGTTTTAGACTTCTATGGTTGCACCTTGGTATCAAGTAGGATTTTATTCTCCGATTATTTTGTTTTGCTTTGTTACTGTGATGACCAAGCTCTGACTGATTGGTATTTCATGTTTGCTATGTGTGTACTGTGTAGTAATTTAAGGTCAATTAAGGCTTGCTTTCCTTCTTGATTGCAATATTTTATAGCAAAAATTAATAGAAGCAAGTAAAGCTGGAAATGAAATTGGGTAGAACAAAAGCCATTTTGGTAATTTTGGATATCGAGTTTAGAATGAAATGGCTTTACATCGAAGCATGAGGTACTCTTGTTACAAGATGGTTTAGGAATGCAAGGGTTGTAGTGAAGCATCTGAGTAACTGATATAACTGACTGTATGAAAATTTACAAAGTATTCATAATAGAGTTAGTCTAGGGAGGAGCATCATTCTTTCTTTTCTAGGCAACATGAAATACATTGCCTGGGTTTGGACCATGAAATGGCCCTTGGTAGATTTACCACCAACTCTCACCACTGAAACTTCAGTGGGCAACATTTAGTTTGTTTAGTGAGTTTCATTATGGAATATGGATCACAACTTTATGATCTTAGAACTGTACATGATTTTTCTTTTGGCTTTTACTTGAGCATGGTACTGTTTGGAAGATTATATATGATTCAACTGCTTATTTGGGTGTTATTTTATACATAGGTCTAAGATAAATGCATAACTAACTTTCAAATGTAGACCTTTTTATTTAAGTTTTATTACTTATCTTATCTGATGGTTTAAGCCTTAAAACAGTGCTGCTTAGTTTTCCTCTCTTCCTGATACACTATTTCATGTAGGTTATCTTCATCATTTGAACAGAAGTTCATCAATTTGATCATACTGTTTTTTGGGAGGGGGACAGAGGCAGTGTTTAGCTAGTTTATGTGTATAATGATATTACACTCATTTTAGGGAAGCTGTATTTCGGAACGGGGTTTAGCTGCAATTAGTACCCCATTGCATGATTTCTCTCGAGTGGAATGGAAATTGAATCTGGAACTAATGTTGTTTCCTACTGAGTTTGTGTTTCATCAAGTCTGTCTTTATGTCCTATTTTCTCTTGAGTTCTGTTCATGATCACTTGCATTTTTAGAATTAAAGCAATGAATACATGTTTATATATCTGGTCTCTTATGTTCTTCATGTATGTCTTCATCCAGGTTCACAACCTTTTGACCCTGCAAATCTGCTGCCTTCCATGTATGTCCAATGTTTCTCAAGTTCAGTTCATGATTTCTGCAAATCTGCTCATGAGGTATGTCTAACCATTCAACTTTACACCTTCTGTATTTTGTTTTATCATTTTGATAATGCTGCTGCTTTTGGTTTGTTATTAAACAAAGAATACCATTATAATTGAGGTTTAGTACTATCTTAGAAATTTTGCAAAAGAAGACGGATACATGATGTAATAAACAAATTGGGAGGTTGCATTATAAGCTAAAGTTGAAAAGATTGAATGGGCTCATACGTGGTGATGCAAGATCGATGCTTTTACTAAAGTGACTTGGAAAGTTAGAGCCATGATTCTAGAAATAGTTGTCACATAGGTTAATTTAATGAATTTTCCAAAATAAGCTTAGAAGAAGAGCGGTAAATTGTAATGAAACTTTGATGAGAGAACAAGGGATTTAGGGTTTGAAAATCTGGACAAAGGTTTCCTAAAAGATGAAAGAGACTTTTTAATTATATGCCATGGCTAAAGGTGACAGTGACAATTAAACCTTATGGATACCTGTGGTTCAGATTAGACATAGACGGATTTGTGGGGAGATTTAAATGTTGTCAAAACAGGTCAAGAAAGAATCAGCTTGACTCTGGTGGTGCAAGTGCTTCTTGAGAATTAGCAACAAAGTTACTTTTGGTGCAGGTTTCATGAGAGAACTCAGATTAAGGTTTCGTGGGTTAGTTAAAGTCTACATTTTCAGAAGGAATTAGAAAATATAACCCAGAGGATACTTCAATTCTTACGCACTTGGGATTTGAGTTTCGTCACACGGTTCTCAAAGAAAGCTGCTGCCAACTTCGTTAAAAGTAAGGCTCCTGCCAACTGCGTTTAATTTTGTCTAAAAATAGTGGGCCCGCAATCAAACAGAAGTTCTCGCAATGATCAATTTGTCTTCACACACACACACACACAAAACTACTCATACAAGTCTCCATTGAAAAATTGAAGAGGAGACATTTCTGACAGTATATGTGTTCTAGGAGATATTTAACTGCCTAAAAGTTTAAGCTGATTCATTTTGTTTTCCTTATTAAGTACTTAATATGTAGTCCAAACCAGTTGGCAATCTTTCCTCTCCTTCATCAAAGAACCATTGACGACTGAACCCTTACTATCTGGATTGGTCAGCTTACAATTTGTGGCAGAGGCTAAAAGCCTTCCTTTTAGAGTGCGTTAAGTTCCTCCTATGAAAATGCCTTGTGAAAGCTTTACTGTGGATTTGATTGCTTCGCACTAACCTGCTGAAATCCTTCTAGTAGTGTTTCAACCTAGTCTAGAAGTCCTGTAGACGCAGTTGATGGAGTTTAGTGTATGATTGCTTTGTAGCAACACATTGAAAATCAAATAACTGTCTGTTTATGGGGTAAAAAAAGACAGGATTCATAAGTGCTAACCAAGTTTGGCCTGACATTATTTGCATGGGGTGTGCTATCTACACACCCCATTTTACTTTTCACACACCCTTTGATAATTTGTCCGTTGATCTTCTTCAATTCATCCGATCCGACGGCCGAAAATTAAAAAGGTGTGTGAGAAGTAAAAAGGGATGTGTGGATATCACACTCCTATTTGCATATATTCTAAGAGTTGTGTTGTATGCAATTTATTTGATAAGTTGAATTATATTCTCAGGTGGTGATTTCCCAATTGCCGCACAAGCTAAAGCCAGACTGGTTTGATTCCTGTTATCTGAATGCAATGAACAAACAACGAGGTGGTTCGATCTTATGATCCCTAATTTGGTGGTGGTAGCAATGTTGGGTGACCATAAATTGCCTCCTCCTCCGTGCTACTATAATCAGAAGGCACCAGGTAAGGTGTGGGAGCTGGCACAATTGCAAACAAACACTATTTTTGTTCAACCGTTTCTCCATTTTTTTTGCAAGAGAGAAGTTTGTGTTTTTCGGCAAGGGACTGTTTGATAACCATTTAGTTTTTAGTTTCTAGTTTCTAGTTTTTGGTTTTCACGTTTTTTGAAATTTAAAATCTTGTTTGGTAACTACTTTCAGATGAAAACTGAAAACTTAAGGCAAAATTTTGAAAACTCAAGCGTATAGTTTTCAAGTTTTGGTTTTTAGTTTTCATATTTTTGAAAACTAAAAACAGTTACTAAATAAGATTTCGGTTTTCGGTTTTCAGTTTTCAAAAAAGTGAAAACAAAAACTGAAAACGAAATGGTTATCAAAATGCCAATGTTGTGTTTGGATGAGGGATTGTGATGGTACCAAGGGATTTAGGAAGGAGTGCACTGCAAAACATTAGATTGATGCATTTGAAATGACTGCAATGCACCAAGTAATTTGTAAATGACTGCTTGAAAGGGGCCATTTGAAAATCCGTCATTTAGTGGCCTTGTAATGCTCATGTAGGTGTACTTTGTAATCCATCTAATTTTTTGTAGTGCACCTCTAAATAATTTTAACTAAATATCGTCGTACTTGGAAATTTCTCATCCAAACAGACCATATTAGTTTTTAGTTTTACGGTGGAGAACCCTTTTCCCCTCGTTGTTGAAAATCATGATTTTTACATATTGGATGACGGATTTGCCTCATCGTTTAATTAACACAAGGAGGTAAAGAATTAAAATGATTTCAATTCTTATCTCTGTAAGTAAAACTAATTTCTAATTTTTCAGGTATTCGATTATGAACTTGAATATGGAACTCACATTTCTTTTCGGTGTATGTTAGTGAACAGAGAAAAAATAATTAGAATATCCATATTTAAAGAAATGTAGAAATTTTGAGAAATGAAATAATTCTAATATCTTTCCTTACAAACATGCTATAAACTTACGCACAAACCAAAACAAAAAGTTGATTATAAACAAAACTAAAATAAATAAATAAAATGTGGCCAAATAGGACTATTCATTATATTGTTGGACAAGTAGTTCTTTTGACAATGGAAAGTTTGATAGAGATGATTGGTCTGGATATGATTATTCACTATATTGAAAGTATTTTGAAGGAAGAAATAGACGACAACTTTCTTATTTATCTAGTTGAAGATTACTTATGAAGAAAATATATCTCACTAATCCTCACAAAAATGGTAGAATTAAAAGGGTAACTTTTCTTCATGAGTAACCTTCAACTTGGACAAATTAAAAAAGTTGTCATCCATTTCTTCCTTTAAATACCTTAAATATAGTAAATAGTTTTATTCAAGCCAATTCTCTATATCAAACGAGACTTTTAGGTATTGGATTACAGACCTGGATAAAACCTACATTCTTTATGTGTCAGTAAATACATGGATAGTTAAGAATTGAAATAATTCGAATATCCATATATTATTAAATGCATAAAATCCATGAACCAAAATAATTCTACTACCCCTTTCTTAGTTAACAAGCTTTAGATTTCTTCACAAACTTATTGTAGAGGGTGATTTCAAAATTAATAAATTTAAAAAAATTTAAATTATTATTGATTGTTTAATGCCTTAGAGAATTAAAACTGTTTACCCATAGTTGTCCCAACTCCCAACAAAACACTTATGGTGCGTTTACGTAACGGGAATGGGGTGAGTGGAAATGGAATTGCATTCCTTCTAAAGGATTCATGTGTTTACTTGTATTTGGGGAATCAAAATAAAGGTGGGGTCCACCTAAAATGGGGAATTCAATTCCGGATATACCCGGAATCCGATTACCAAGAAATAGATGGTAATTGAATTCCGGGAGAAAGGGACCATCAGCAATCAAATTTTTCTTCCCAAACTACCCTTGTACTTCTTTTGATATCCCAAACACCCCTGCAGCTTCGTTCCCAACGCAGCACCTCATCGTTACACTCTACCATTTGGAACCAGATGAAGAAGCTGAACAGCTTGCCCATGAGGCATTGCGCATTCGTGAAAAAGCATTTGGAAAGGACTCCTTTCCCGTTGGTATGTTGTTGTTTTCTTTAACTGCAAAGGTGGGGTGGATCTGCAGCAGAGAAAAAGGGGTAAAAAAATCAAGGCTGGGATATGGAGGGAGGGAGCATGAAAGGTTCTTCGCAAGGGTGGGGTGGATCTGCAGCAGAAAAAAAAAATATGAAAGATTAAAAGTTTTATTAAAAATAATTAGCATATAAAATAGATTAGTTCAACTAGGGCTATTTTAGTAATCATGTTAGTTTTTATTCCGATTCATAAGAATTAGTAAACAGTTTATATATATCAATGTCTTTCTTACTCCAATTCCAGACAGTTTTAGTAAACAACTCTAACAGGAATCTGATTCTAATTCCACCTTATTCCAATTCTTCCTCCATTCAATTTCTTTCAATTTGATTACGAATTAGTAAACGCGTCCTTAAGCAAAAGTTGGCCCAACAAAATTACCATAGTCCACTTTCAATAGGGTTGGTTGACTAACTTTCAAAAGGGTTGGTTGGCCGAATAACTGACTTGATGGACTCCTTGCGTTGCATGGCACCTTCTCTAGAGTTTCTATCGACAAAACAAAAACTTCCGATGAGATTCTCTACAGATTAGAGAATGTAAGATTATGGGGTTAAGCTGCTGAGTTACTTGGGCAACGAATTTTCAGGCCTCACTAGTTGTTTCTTATTTGGGAAATGTTATTAACACATCATGTACAATTTTCTATACATTTTGCTTTCAGTGTTTTTATAAATTTAGAGTGCATGATGATTTTTTTTCAAAGTGTCTTTAACAGTTCGACTTTTTATATTAATTGTCGTTATAAGATTATTGTCAATGAGTTGTGATTTTCAAAAGAGTGGCCTTATGCCCACCGCATTATTTTATCTCCTCACCCACCTTATTGTTATACATTCTATCCCCACTCACCGTTATTTCCAAAATAACCCTTGCTTTACAAAATAATTATAATTTAAAAAACAATTATCATTAAACAAAATTGTTCCAAAACACCAAATACGATCGGGGTTCTAATTGTGGAGGTGGAGAGGTTTATGATACTTTTTATCCCTTTTATTTTTTAGTAAATCCCATAAGGCTCATAACATAGCTATATTAATTTATAGAAGTTTCAAAATTTTCCCACCTACGATGCTCAACATTTTATCTCACTAGGAATTATAACAACTGGGAATAACTGTAATTGAAATGCCGAATTTGTTTATGAACTATAACATCAATTACTCTTCTCAACAAAAAATTTTGTAAGCTTCCTATTCGACAATTCCAATTGATTCTGGAAAATGTTAGAGCCGTCCTTGCCCACGATCTTGTTATTTGACATGCTCGTCTCCTCTGCTAAATATTATAAACCTCTACACCTCCACAATTAGAACCCCGATCGTACGTATTTGGTGTTTTGGAACAATTTTGTTTAATGATAATTGTTCTTTAAATTATAATTATTTTTTAAAGCAAGGGTTATTTTGGAAATAATGGTGGGTGGGGACATAGTTTGTGTTTATTTATTTATTTATGGTGAGTGTAAATATAAGGTGGGTAGAAAAATAAGACACTGAATGGTGCTTAGTAGAACTCTTTCAAAATTCTTATTGATTGTTTAATGCCTAATTAACGAATTAAAACTGTTTACCATCAACTAGCCCAACAAAACACTTAAGCAAAAGTTGGCCCATCAAAATTAACATAGTCCACCTTACAATAGGGTTGGTGGACTAACTAAAGATGCATGACAAATGACAATTGTTAAGGTATGAAAAGGTCTCTGGTTACGGGAGAGGCGAAGCTAGGGTTTCTTTGCTCTGGGAAGCCAGGTTTTTTTTTTTTTTTGCTCTGGGAAGCTAGGGTTTGATCAGGTTATACAGTCATGAGTAAAAAAGCGTACATCCGAAAAGAAGACGAAAAGCAAAAGGCCGCCATAGCTGCTTCCGAATTACCTGACTTTGCTATCCACCAGGTCTTCCAATTACTTTGCCCTAGAGATGTCGTTCGGGCCAGTATCGTTTCCAAGCAATGGGAACGTGAGTGGCATTCTGTCCCTGTATTAGATTTAGACGAGGAAAAGCATGTCGGCGACTACCTCCACAGTATTCACCATCAAAATTTCATTGACTACGTGACGTGGTCTTTGAAGTGCCGCCTGAAAGATAAGTCGCCATTAAATAAATTCAAGCTCCGTACCATTCGGCATGTTGACTATCGTCTCGTAGATGGGTGGTTGAGTTTGGCTCTTGAGAGAAACCTTAAAGAGTTATACATAAGTACATGTAAATACAGTAACTGCTATGGCTTATCCGCACCTGATAATGGCAACTACTGCTTATCCCACAAGGTTCTCGATGCAAAGTTTTTAACTGTTCTAGATTTGCAGTTTGTGAGGATAGACTCACATGATTCGATAAGGCTTCCATCTTTGAAATCTTTGTCCCTCAAAGAATGCTACTTGCGGTACTTCCACTTGCTTTCGGGGTGCCCTTCCATTGAGGATTTGTCGATAAATTCATGTTACGGTCTTTCAGATGTTAAAGTTTCGAGTTCCACCCTCAAATCTTTGGAAATAATTATGTGCTTCGCAATGTATGATGTTAAAGTTGAAGCTATGAATCTTGAATCTTTTAGATTGGGTGGCAATCAATATAATTATCGTCTGAGATGCAACATGGTAGACTTTTCTTCTTGTGGAGCACTTAGAAATCTGGATATCATTTTTGCAGAGCTTGAAGAGCAATGGTTTGAAGACTTTGATTCAAGATATCCCGCCGTTGAGCGTTTGATCTTACTTAAGTGCCGCGTCTTGGGACATATCAACCTCAGAAGTCAGCATCTAAGACGCTTTGTATTTGAGAACCAAGGATACGATTCAATTCTGAGAGGCAGAATTGATACACCAAATCTAAATTATCTTGGGTTCTGGGGTAGTGTGACTTGGCCGAATACGGAAGTTCATATAAAGGCTCCAAATTTATCCGAGGCTACAATCGTACTTAATGACACATGCACGACGCCGATGTTCCCCTTCCAAAAGAGTTGTTGTATAAGAAACTTTCTTGCAAACTTTGATAACTGCGGAACTCTACTAACTCTATGTGCTTGTGATACTAAGGTATGTACAAATGTGTGTGTGTGCGCGCTTGTCATGGGACAGATGTGGAACCATGTTTTTTACACAATTTTTGACACACATTTTTGTAGAGTCCACTTCGTAATATACTTCAACGATTTCAACTGTCCATCTTTTAGAACATCATTTACAGACCGTCCTTGTGAAAAATACAAAACCAAAACCATTAAAGATGATCTATGAATGATGTTCTAGAAGATATACAGAGGTCCAGATGTTTAAAACACATTACGTCATAAACCCCACAAAAACGTATGTCAAAAGTTCTGTTGTATCCGCCCCATATAGTTCGTATGTCCTAAGGGTGCTTATTATTGAAAGTTTTTAATTCTTATAAATTAATGATTAATTTCCTTTTTCTTGTTTGTGTTTGAAATTGTGTAGGCTCTCATCTTTCCAGAAAACATGAGAAGGGAATGCTCCCCGCCATTAACTAGTCTCAAGCATCTTAAGGTAATAACCGATATAGAGGAGGTATACCGTTACCCAAAAACAAACACAATCGTCAAAATAGCTGACTTGATGGACTCCTTGCGTTGGATGGCACCTTCTCTAGAGTTTCTGTCGACCAAAACAAAAACTTCCGACGGGATTTTCTATGAAATACGCAGAGCTGTTGATGAGGTACTTGGCCAACGAATTTTCAGGTCTCACTAGTTTCTTATTGGAAAATGTTATTGACACATCATTTACAATTTTCTATACATTTTGTTTTTAGTATTTTATAAATTTGGAGCACATAACGACCTTTTCAAATTGCTTCTTTTTTCGTTTTGCTTCTTTCGATCGGTTCTTTGTTAAGGGACTCATGATCCTCTCGGGATCCTTGTATGTGACACTTGAATATACTAATTATTCAAGGGTAGTACTATATTTACGCACATTTTTTACCTTTCATACACTCTTATTAAATCTTGTCCATTGATCTTTTTAATTCATTTGTTTTGACGGTCAAAAATTGAGTGGAGTGTGTGAGAGTTAAAAATAAGTTTGTTGATAGTACAAACCTTATTCAAATTTTTTTATTGCAATTCCCAATGCTTATATTAAGTAGACCAGTTTTTTAGACCAAAATTTTAAATTATATGATGTGTCACTAATAAAAAATAAGCACGTTAATCAATATTTAAAGAATAATCAAATCATCAACAATCATTCTATATAATTTACAGAATTTAATCAACAAAGTTAGTCTCCTTAGGCCATCTCCAACCAAAGAGTCTAGATGGCCAGAAGGTCGAAAATAACACGAAAACCGTCTCCAACTGAGGGTTAGGCCAAAGAGTTTGTGGGCCCCACCGGGCCAAAACCAGCCAATCAGGCTAGCGGATTGGCCATCTCCAACAAGCCAGCCAGCCCACTTTTTTTTTTTTTTTATTTCTAATTTTTTCCTACACCTTTTCTCATATATTTTTCACCATTTCATATCATCTTACCTCATTTTATTTCAATTTTTCACATTTCATACTATAACCCTTTACCTCTCGGTTAGAGATAGTTTTTTGTCACATGACTATCTTTGGCCTACGACTCTTTGGTCCCTCAATTGAAGAGTAAAAAATATAACCTTACAGTATTAATTTTTTGGAATACTAGAGGGACGTGTCCTTGGCACTGCCCCAAATGAAAAAAAATTTAGAAACCAGTCCACTCTGCAAAACGCCGTAAACATCTGGAACTGAAAGCAAGTACCCAGATAGCGAGAGATACGAATCCAGAGAAAATGCAGTCGTCACTCTCATATCCCCATGGAATTACAGGCTTCAAATTCCAACCAAACCCCATTTCACTCCTATTTTCATACTACACCAACACATCTCATTCCTCCTCTTCTTCCATTCAACTCGCAGCCACATTTTCCCAGCAAACCCAAATGGCATCTACCCTCGAATCCCTTTCCACCCATACCAACTGCCAAGAACGCACGACTACCACTAGCTTCGCTTCACTGTGGCATTTCGTCGAACAGCTCCAATGCAAATGTTACCAGAAGTTTCAGGGATTGGGTTGAACTGGTTGGCGAGTCTGTGTCGACTGCGTTTCCGATATGGGTTGCTTTGGGGTGCCTGTTGGGGCTCGTCAAACCGAGTTCCTTCAATTGGGTCACACCCAACTGTACCATCTTAGGCATAACACTGACCATGCTCGGCATGGGCATGACCCTCACTTTTGACGACCTTCGTGGCTGTCTATGCCCAAGGAGTTGCTTGCCGGCTTTTTTCTTCAGTACTCGGTTTGCAGCTCCACATTTCATATGTATACTAATGCTTATATTGAATTAGCACATAATTGAATGAGTACTGAATGCCATTCCCTTCATTTTGTTTGATGCATATGGATCAATTGTGTTCATGTTACAAAAAATCTTTGATCTTTGTGCTAATTTCCCAGTTCAAGGGAGTGTCAGCTTTTTTGTAAAAAGGTCGTACCCAGTGCACAAGGTTCCCGCTTTACGCAGGGTCTGGGAGAGGTGAATGTCGGCTAGCCTTACCCCCATTTATGGAGAGGCTGCTCTCAAGTCTCGAACCCGAGACCTACCACTCATGGGAGTGTCAGCTTTTTTGTAACTCCAAATATATAAATTTGTTGCACACTCTTAGTTGAATGCATTTTTGCTCACCCCCTATTGATCGGAGTTAAATTAGTTTAAATTTTGAGATTCGTATCTTAGATCAATTAAACGAAGCTAATATAACGGTGACCATTGAGGGAGAGCGTCATCCCCACAGTTTGGGGAGGGGGGGGGGTTGGGGTGGGGAGAGCAAAGATACACTTCTCTTAGTTACCCCTGCAGAGTTCAGCCTCTTGTTTTCTTAGGCTCCACTGTCAACAACTTTGATCTTTCGAACATTTCTAAATCTGTTCTTTTGTACTGGGGTTAAAAATTATGTGTACTTCAATCTGTTTAGGCACAAATATGTAACATTTATGATCTAATGGTGAGTACTTGTAGGTGATGCCGTTATCAGGATATTTTGTGAGCAAGCTCCTGAATTTGCCATCGTATTATGCAGCTAGTTTGATATTGGTTGCTGCCCTGGTGGTATGTATCTATGCCAGTCTTTTCATAATTATTCTTGTTTACTCAGCTTTTTCTGAATACACTTCTTCCCCGGTTTACTCTTTTGCAGGAACAGCAAGTAACATTGTAACTTACATTGCGCGGTAAATGAATTATCCTATCATAGAATAATACCCTTTTTCTTATCTGTGTCCAAATCTTTTTTTTTTATATCCGTCTAATTTGCTGAAAGTTCCATTTTGGTGCTTGAAATTTAAAAGTTTCAACCGTGAGAGCAACTAGTAGTAATTATCACTCTTTTATGTTGCCAACCCCACACAGATTTTGGGTGAGTTGGATGGGTATAATCATATTGAAAAATTGTAACATCGACATGTCTACATTCCACTTGCACCTTGCATGTGCATACCACCTTGCTGCTAAGGTGAATAGGACCAAACGGGATGAAACTAAAACTTACAAAACCTAGCGTGACGGAAATCTACTTCGCCTTTTTCTTCTCTCCGCGGCCAGAGGATCTGATGACCTTGTTGTTTTTGCAGTGGAAATGTGGCACTTTCAGTTTTAATCCCATTTTCTCCTAAAACTCCGGTAAAATTGTATTTTGGTTAACATTCTGTTATATCTATTTCGTTTGCCTGTTAAAAGTTATGGGGTGAATTAAGCTATCTCCTTTTGGAAAAGATTCGTTAAATATTAAGTATGGGTAAAGTTGTCCTCTGTTCGATTCTCAACCTAAAGTGATCTGCTGAAAGCTCAGACCTTAATGTACTGGGCGCAGCCATACATATTACACTGATTAGCTTACAACGATGAGGAGAGTATTAGATCTGTCTCATAACGAGGGAGATATTCCTTTAAGTAGTTACTACTTACTACAAGCTTATTTCAAGGAACCTTACGTCTTTTATTCTTTCATATTGTAGATCATGATTCATGATCCCCTTTCTCACAGCTAAACTTGCCGGTCAATATGTTGCAGTAGATGCTACTGGGCTTCTGTTCTCAACACTGCAGGTAAGCTTTCAATTGTTTTGCCGACTTCTTAATTATAACTGTTCCTGTTTTAAATTATATTAATGTACCATATGCGTTGAACACAGGTTGTGCTTCTCCCTGTTTTGGCCTGTGCATTTCTGAATCAGTATTTCCAAGGCCTGGTTAAATTTGTATCCCCTTTGATGCCACCCATCGCTGTGGCAACTGTAGCTGTTCCTTGTGGGAATGCAATTGCCCAGAGTTCTTCTGCAATCCTTACGTCTGGTAAACAACTGGTGCTAGCTGCCGCTCTTCTTCATGTAAGTGGATTTTTCTTCGGTAACATCTTTTCAAGGATACTTGGGATTGATGTCGCATCATCAAGGACTATCTCCATCGAGGTTGGCATGCAGTTAAGCATCATTGGGTTTTTTCCCCCGGATATTTTAAAGAGAGTTGCTTCTCATTTTCATCCATTGACTGTTCACATCTTTTCCATTGCCAATTACTTCGAGTGAAAAGATATTGCATTCATTTTTTCAAGCGAGAATACATTACTGTCGTTTGTTAATTTCATTCTACAGCCAGTAAGCCAAAGACATATGATTGCTTATGACGTGTGTATGTATAATAGAAAGAATGCCTGTCAATTTGTATCATGCATTATCAGTTGTCTGTGAGTGTTGTTATCGGCTCCTTTATGTTTCATAACTGTCTGTTTATGGGGTAAAAAAAAAAACTGGATTCATAAGTGCTAACCAAGTTTGGCCTGACGTTATTTGCATATATTCCTAAGAGTTGTGTTGTATGCAATTTATTTGATAAGTTGAATTATATTCTCAGGTGGTGATTTCCCAATTGCCGCACAAGCTAAAGCCAGACTGGTTTGATTCCTGTTATCTGAATGCAATGAACAAACAACGAGGTGGTTTGATCTTATGATCCCTAATTTGGTGGTGGTAGCAATGTTGGGTGACCATAAATTGCCTCCTCCTGCGTGCTACTATAATCAGAAGGCACCAGGTAAGGTGTGGGAGCTGGCACAATTGCAAACAAGAACTATTTTTGTTCAACCGTTTCTCCATTTTTTTGCAAGAGAGAAGTTTGTGTTTTTGGGCAAGGGACTGTTTGATAACCATTTAGTTTTTAGTTTCTAGTTTCTAGTTTTTGGTTTTCACTTTTTTGAAATTTAAAATCTTGTTTGGTAATTCCTTTCAGATGAAAACTGAAAATTTAAGGCAAAATTTTGAAAACTCAAGCGTATAGTTTTCAAGTTTTGGTTTTTAGTTTTCATATTTTTGAAAACTAAAAGCAGTTACCAAATAAGATTTCAGTTTTCAGTTTTCAAAAAAGTGAAAACAAAAAGTGAAAGCGAAATGGTTATCAAAATGCCAATGTTGTGTTTGGATGAGGGATTGTAGTGGTACCAAGGGATTTAGGAAGGAGTGCACTGCAAAACATTAGATTGATGCATTTGAAATGACTGCAATGCACCAAGTAATTTGTAAATGACTGCTTGAAAGGAGCCATTTGAAAATCCGTCATTTAGTGGCCTTGTAATGCTCATGTAGGTGTACTTTGTAATCTATCAAAACTTTTTGTAGTGCACCTCTAAATAATTAAGAGAACGGATTGCAGAAGAGACGAAAAAGGTAAAAAAAAAAAGAGAAGGGGGAGATAGAAAGAAGAAAAGAGAGAGAGAGATTGGAGTGAGAGGGGAGGAGGGAGAGAAAATAAAGGAGTGAGTTTAAGTTTAAAAACTCACTTTTTGTTATTTTTTAGAGAATAGACTATATTTTTTTAGTTAGCCTTGAGTTCAGTTTTTGAAAATAGTCATATCAAATAAATTTTTTAAGGTCTAAAACTTAAAAATTGTTTTTGAGTTTAAAAAGTGGGATTCAAGTAAAGTATAAAAAAAAAGAAAACTAATGAAAAGGGCTTGAAAACTTTGAGTTTTAATGATAAAGACAAAATAAAGGGTAAAGTGAATAGTACCAGGATTACTTTTTAGTGTAAAAATGTGGTTTTTTGTTAAAATGAACGGTACCGGGTGCTTTTCGTTAAAATTCCCTATAAAAAAAATGCTCTCTAAGCTAGAAACCAGGCCTCCACACTACACAACACTGTCAACGCCTGGAAGTGAAAGCAAGTAACCAGACAGCGACAGATACAGATCGAGAGAAAATGCAGTCGTCACTCTCATATCACCATGGAATTACAGGCTTCAGATTCCAACCAAACCCCATTTCACTCCTATTCTCTCACTACACCAACACATCTCCTTCCTCCTCTCCTTCTAGTCAACTCACTCTAAGATCCCATTGCAACTCGCAACCACAATTTCCCAGCAAACCCACATGGCATCTACCCTCGAATCCCTTTCCACTCATACCAACTGCCATGAACGAACGATTATCACTAGCTCCGCTCCACTCTGGCATTTCGTCGAACAACTCCAATGCAAATGCGACCAGGAGTTTCAGGGATTGGGTTGAACTGGTTGGCGAGTCTTTGTCGACTGCATTTCCGATATGGGTTGCTTTGGGGTGCCTGCTGGGGCTCGTCAAACCGAGTTCCTTCAATTGGGTCACACCCAACTGTACCATCTTAGGCATAACACTTACCATGCTCGGCATGGGCATGACCCTCACTTTCGACGACCTTCGTGGCGCGTTGTCTATGCCCAAGGAGTTGCTTGCCGGTTTTTTTCTTCAGTACTCGGTTTGTAGCTCCACATTTCATATGTATACTAATGCTTATATTGAATTAGCACATAATTGAATCGAGTACTGAATGCCATTCCCTACATTTTCCATTTGTGTTCATGTCACAAAAAATCTTTGACCTTTGTGCTAATTTCCCAGTTCAAGGGAATGTCAGCATTTTCGTAATTCCAAATATATAAATTTGTTGAACAGTCTTAGTTGACTGCATTTTTGTTCACCCCTTATTGATTGCCATTAGATTAGTTTAATCTTTGAGATTCGTATCTTTGATCAATTAAACCAGACTAATATAACGGTAACCATTGGGGGTGAGCATCATCCCCACAATTGGGGGGAGCAAAGATGCACTTCTCTTAGTTACCCCCCGCAGAGTTCAGCCTCTTGTTTTCTTAGGCTTCACCGTCAACAACTTTGATCTTTCAAACATTTCTAACTCTGTTCTTTTGTGTGTCCTTCAATCTGTTTAGGCACAAATCAGTAACATTTATGATTTAATGGTGAGTACTTGTAGGTGATGCCTTTATCAGGATATTTTGTGAGCAAGCTTTTGAATTTGCCATCGTATTATGCAGCTGGTTTGATATTGGTTGGTTGCTGCCCAGGTGGTATGTATCTATGCCAGTCTTTTCATAAGTATTCTTGTTTACTCAGCTTTTTCTGAATACACTTCTTCCCCGGTTAACTCTTTGCAGGAACAGCAAGTAACATTGTAACTTATATTGCACGGTAAATGAATTATCCTATCATAGAATAATACCCTTTTTCTTATCTGTGTCCAAATCTTGTTTTTTATCTCGTCTAATTTGCTGAAATTTCCATTTTAGTGCTTGAAGTTTTAAAGTTTCAACTGTGAGAGCAACATGTAGTAATTATCTCACTCTTTTATGTTGCCAACCCCACACAGATTTTGGGTGAGTTGGATGGGTATAATCATATTGAAAAATTGTAACATTGACATGTCTATATTCCACTTGCACCTTGCATACCACCTTGCTGCTCAGATGAATAGGACCAAACGGGATGAAACTAAAACTTACAAAAACTAGGGTGACGGAAATCTACTGTGTCTTTTTCCCCTCTTCCTGGCCAGAGGATCTGATGACCTTGTTGTTTTTGCAGTGGAAACGTGGCACTTTCTGTTTTAATGACAGCTGCAAGCACTTTATCAGCTGTGGTTGGTAAACTGATGTAAATTTCTTTTGATATGTTTTTGGTCTTGAAGTGGTGGTACTTGTATGGTGCATAGTTTAGCACATATATTGAAAATGGTTGGAAAGTTAAGTTTGAATCCCATTTTCTGCTAAAACTCCAGAAAATTTATATTTTGGTTAACATTCTGTTATATCTATTTTGTTTGCCTGTTAAAAGTTATGGGGTGCATTAAATTATCTCCTTTTGGAAAAGATTCGCTAAATATTAAATATGAGTAAAGTTGTCCTCTGTTCGATTCTCAACCTAAAGTGATCTGCTGAAGGCTCAGACCTTAAAGTACTGGGCGCAGCCATACGTATTACATTGATTAGCTTACGACGACGAGGAGAGTGTTAGATCTGTCTCATAATTGGGGAGATATTCTTTTAAGTAGTTACTACTTACTACTTACTAATGAGTTAAACTATAAGCTTATTTCAAGGAACCTTACATCTTTTACTCTTTCATATTGTAGATCATGACCCCCTTTCTCACAGCTAAACTTGCTGGTCAATATGTTGCAGTGGATGCTGCTGGGCTTCTATTCTCAACACTGCAGGTAAGCTTTGAATTGTTTTGCGGACTTCTTAGTTATAACTGTTGCTGTTTTAAATTATATTAATGTACGATATGCGTTGAACACAGGTTGTGCTTCTCCCTGTTTTGGCCGGTGCATTTCTGAATCAGTATTTCCAAGGCCTGGTTAAATTTGTATCCCCTTTGATGCCACCCATTGCTGTGGCAACTGTAGCTGTTCTTTGTGGGAATGCAATTGCCCAGAGTTCTTATGCAATCCTTACGTCTGGTAAACAAGTGGTGCTAGCTGCCGCTCTTCTTCATGTAAGTGGATTTTTCTTCGGTTACATCTTTTCAAGGATGCTTGGGATAGATGTCACATCATCAAGGACTATCTCCATCGAGGTTGGCATGCAGGTAAGCATCATTGGGTTTTTTTCCCCGGATATTTTAAAGAGAGTGGCTTCTCATTTTCATCCAGTGACTGTTCACGTCTTTTCCATTGCCAATTACTTCGAGTGAAAAGATATTGCGGTCATTTATTCAAGCCAATAAGCCAAAGACATATGATTGCTTACGATGTGTGTATGTGTAATAGAAAGAATGCCTGCCAATATGTATCATGCATTATCAGTTGTCTGTGAGTGTTGTTATCGGCTCCTTTATGTTTCAGAATTCGGTGCTTGGAGTTGTTCTAGCCAGTCAGCACTTCGGAAACCCTCTAACTGCGGTACCATGTGCTGTTTCCAGCGTTTGTCATTCAATCTTGGGTAGTGTCTTGGCAGGATTCTGGAGACAGACTGTGCCAACCCAGAAGCAAGATTGAAATGTCATGTAGAAGCTTTAGACGAGGAGCACAAACATAAATCCTTCTATTATCATATGAGCTGCTATTTGTTGGAATTTCTTTGCGTATTAGCGATGGAACTGTTGGATTTGCAATTTCTGCTATGTTGTATTTACTTTGCCTTTCAATGTGAATCCTTTTGATTTTCTACTTGTGGATTTTAACTTAGGGTCACATATTTGTTCATGTATGAATGTCTTCCTATTTCTATGTTTTCAAAGATAACAGCAAGCCTAAATTCCAAAAATATCCCCACCCATTCTTGGAAACAATGAAGTGCAAGATTTTTTGGTAATCTAAAGTCTGTTTGATAATCATTTCGTTTTTAGTTTTTATTATGAATAATGAATGCAGAGGTGAATACAAAGGGTAAAGGAATGACGAGCAAAGGTGGAGGAATGGCGGCGGGAAGGAAGTTAGGAAAGATTATACAAGATGAAAATTGAAAACTAAAATCAATTTGTAATAGAGTTTTGTTTCCTGTCTTGCGTCCACCATCTTTGTTCTTTAATTTTTCAAATACATTCTCTCTATCTCAACCAAGAAAAACTAAAAATAGTCCAATCCAAAAGGGGGATCAAACTCGGAGGCAACGGAGTACGCACATTATGTTAGTCAACCAATCTAACCCATATCTACAAAGTTTCATGTTCGAATTCCTCTTCCCGTAATTAAAATAAATTTAATGTAGATTATCTCTTATTTGTAAAAAAAAATAAATAAATGCTCTAGGACATTTTTAGTTTCACTCAAATTGTAGCCCAAGTCCAACAACAAAACCGGACATCTCACCCAACCAGGTTTGGGACCAAAATTCCCATCGGGCGCTGGTTTTTTTCAAAGCAAAATTGAACGGAACCAAAAATTTCGAAACCCCGCCAAATTCAAATCTCGGCTGCAAAAAACTCAAAACGAAAGCTCCTCAATTTCAAAGTTCCCACCACAAATCCAATTTTTTTAATTTCTTAATTCGCTTCAAATCCCAAATCCCAAACCAAAACCTCAAAAAGTCTCTCAAACTCTCTCAACTAGTCCCCCCACCGAATCAATTTTCTCTGCCCAAAAACCAGACCCACAAATGGATCAGAGATTTCATGGCCTGCCTCCTCTCAAGAGATTCAGACTCATGCAGCAACAGCAGCAGAATGATGCCCTTTTGTCCCCGTCGAGCCTTCCGGCAAAGAAGCGAAAGGCGCCAAGAGACCAACTCGTTCTCTCTGACCCCACCGCCTCTGCTGCTGCCGGCTCCACCTATTCCCTGCCTGCCAAGAAAAGGGTTTGGGCGTTTCAGCCCGATTTGTTCACTGAAGAGCCACTTTCGACATTGGACCTTAATGTCGAGTATAAGCCGCCTTTTGGGTGGGAGCTGGAAGAAGAGGCAGTGGAGAAATTGGAGGAAGAGAAGGGAGAAGCTGAAAATGGTTGCAATGAAGATATTGAAAATGCCCGAGACGAGAAAAGCCAAGAAATCGCAGGGGATGGGGAGTGCAATGAAGAAGAAGAAGATGATGCTGATGATGGGATTGTTTGTGCTGTTTGTCAGAGCACAGATGGAGATCCATCAGATCCAATTGTCTTTTGTGATGGGTGTAATCTGATGGTTCATGCCTCCTGCTATGGCAATCCACTCGTAAAGGGTATTCCGGAAGGTGATTGGTTCTGCGCCCAATGCGCGTTTTCAGCTGTGCATTCTCAATCCAATGAGTCCTGTTCTTGCTGCTTATGTCCTGTCAAAGGAGGGGCAATGAAGCCCACCGGAGACGGCAGGTGGGCACACATTGTGTGTGCGCTTTATGTCCCGGAGGTGTTCTTCAAGGACCCTGAAGGCCGGGAGGGGATTGATTGCTCCAAGGTTCCGAAAAGGCGGTGGAAGGAGAGATGCTATGTTTGTGAGAGTTCAAAGGGGTGTGCTATTCAGTGCTCCGAGCTTAAGTGCCCTCTGGCATTTCATGTGAGTTGTGGCTTGAATGAGGATCTTTGTATTGAGTACAAGGAAGGAAGGAATAAGGGAGCTATTGTGGCTGGGTTTTGTAAAAAGCACTCAGATCTGTGGAAAAAGGTAGGTGCTTTTTTGCATATCACTTCCCCTTTGAGTTTTAACTTGATGAGTTTGATTATCGTATTTTGATGGGGATTTTGCTAATTGGGTTTCTTTCTATTTGCAGCAAGAACAAACTGGGAAGTACAAGATTGTCGCTAGAGAAGACTGAATAGTACAAGTAATTAAATTTTGATGGATTAGTGTTTGATAATTGGCTTTTTCTTTGTGTCCGGAATTTACATGTTGCTGTCATTTTTTTAGATGTCTGTAGGGTTCTAGTGTCGACTTATTTGATTCTTGCTGTGACTGATGATGCATTTTACTTAGACTCTAACATATCGTCGTTGTGTTCGGGTTGAATTCAAGTAATGTTGAGCATCTGCTAGCCAAGGAAACCCAGGTTTAGGTTTGAGCTAAATGATTTAGACGAAGAAATCCACTCTAATGATGTTTCAGCTTATGTTACGAAAGTTGATTTCAAGTTGTATTTACAGTGTTGTGAGTTTTTAACTACTCATGGCAATAGATGTAAAAGGATTGTGGGGTTTCATCTGAATAATTATATCGTTTACTTATGTGTGAGATGTCTGATTTATGAATCTTTCGTTCGAATCGCCAGGCCTGGCAGAGGAAATGCTCATGTCTGTCTTTTAAGGATGTCTTCCAAATATTTACATATGTGGTCTGCACTTTGAGTCCTACTGTACATCGTTGCTTTTTTAAGTGGCTTAGACATCCCATTTGCTAGATATTTGTGGATTCTTAAATATATATTTAGTTGTTAAATTTAATGATGTATGTTATTGTTTGGATCCAAAATTACACATCGGTCTATACAATTAAGGCCGTTGAGTGAGTATAGCTTTCAACCGTTAAATGAAAAGGTGAAGATAATTTTGTTATTATTAAAGGATAATATTATGGTTTTTATTATAACAATTATTTTTTAATATGAATTATTTTGACAATGGGATAGATAGGATGCAGATTATTTCCCCAAGCAAACAGTACAGTTCAAATTGATTTGGGATGTTTGGTGTGTGGTGGTGGTGACAAATTAACAAGTAGTTAGAAATGAATTTAAAATGAAATTGAAATTCATTAAATGGGTGCATGGATGGGTGATGCAATTATAATGAGATAAGAAAGCCTAGGTAGGCTAGGTTTTTCGTCATGATGGGACAAGCCTGGATAGGCTCTTATTATCTTTGAAAAGTCAGTTATATGAAGATAGGCTTTAGCCTATGCCACATACTAATTATTCTACGAGTTTGAGTTTTAGTTGGTTTTTACGAAATTATCAGGTTGTGTCAAGCAAGTCTCGGTCAATAAGGATTTTTGAGTTCTTATTGGTAGATGTCATCTTATCAGCCTTCTCAGCGAAGTGAGGTGTTATTAGATTATACATTCAACACGTTGAAAGTCGAATTTGGAATTGAATTTTGCAGAACTAGTAATCTTGTCTTCAGGCTTTAGAACTCGAAGGTCGAGACTTGTTCCTTTCTCGGCCGTAGTTGTAAAATTAAGAAGTCAGCAGTGCATCCAACGCACACTAACATATTTCACTCCTCGGCCGAGCTCGGCCAACGAGTTGGCATGTCCCTTACATAATTGAATAACGTAGTTAGCTTATTAGTTACTCGGTTTACGCGCTACGTAAACTTGATAGTTTTTAAGGCCAACAGTTATACATAAAATTCTACATAAGCAAGATAAAAGAAAGACACGGAAACTAGAAAATGTCAAAAAGTTAGGTTCGGATCTCTTTCGTTTTCATCTATGGCACATTGGCATATGAGCTATGGATTTGTAGCTTTCAGCTCTTGCATTTAACTGATGAGTCGTGTTCTTGTCCATGCAACTGCTTATGCCTGTCCAAGGGGTGGTTTGGGACCCATGAAAAAAAACTATGAGGGTTTTACGTATTTGGTAAACTAAAAAAAAAAGGTTTATTTTGGAAGCTGTTGTGAAAATAAGCTGAAATCAAAGGAAAAAGCTGAAATCAAAGGAAAAAGCTGAAGCTGCTATTTGCAGTTTTGGAAAACTGACTTTTTTTCAAAGCATACTGTATTACAGTGCTTCTTTAATGAAAATAGTGGGCCAACTTGCATGGATACCATGAAGTTGAAATTTTACCATAAACAATTGATAATATGGATAATAGCCCAACTCTTTATATTATAAGCACATGGAAGCTTTGATAAACTTCCAATATAAGACATTTCTGCATGTCCTCACAACTCTATTTCTCATCACGTAACTAAGGATGATCTTTGGACGGATTGGGTCAGAGACAAGGTTTTCAATTTTCATTTCAAAAATTTGAGATCGAATTTGAACTTCCTCCAATTTCCATTTTTTTTATCAGATTATTCGAAATTGAAATTATCTCAGAATTTTTGAAATTAGAATCTTTTTGAAAATGTTCGGATTTGAAGCGGAATTCTAATGGCTAATCTGAAATTTCAATCCAACTTGCACCCTACACGTGACTGAGAGAGACACGCAAAGAAATATATACTAGCAATTAGAAGGCAACTTGTTTTTGAAGGGAAAATTTTCTCGAGGCAAAACCTAAAATGACTTTGTTTACATGCTCTTGCGGGCGGGTTTTTACACTTACAATGTCAATTCATTTTTTTTTCTTGAAAAGTAAGAATCACAAGTTGGAAGGGTTATGAAGAGGTGGTTAGGGTTAGTAATGAGATAAACCAGAGCTTTAATTATGAAAGATTTTTTAGTGTGTCGGAAATTCAGCCCAGTGCACAAAATATCCTAATACAAGTGATATGATACTTGAAAAAAAAATTAACTACTTGTATTAGTTGACATTTGGTGTACCAGATCGTGTTTCTAGTACATTGAAAATTATCTTTAATTATAATGATTTTTGTTTGATCTACATAACTAATAGCTGATGAAACTAACCAATAGTGTCTGAACTAGAACCCTTATTACATTTGAAAGAATATTCAAATAAAGTGGCGTACCGCCCACGTGTGTTTGTATATACACACACACAATTCATAGCTAATATTCATCAAATTCCAAATCATAAAGTCTGCATGCAGATCTCAAGCTTTGACACTTTCCTTCTTGTTCAGTAATTCAACGTCTCTATCCGATTTAGGGTTGTAAAGTCCATGACCAAATCATTTACGTACAATACAAGTAAAATTCTCGAATGGATAACACCAATACTATCACCTCACCACCTCTCTATAAATACCCTGCATGGCATGGCCTAAAAGAAAACACACACACATTCTACAATATTACCAGATACTTGTTTGTATATTGTGAGATATTTTGAAGGGGATCGAAAGTACTCGAAATTATATATACCATGTCTATGAAGTTGATTGGGAGCCTCTGCAGCTGCATATGGCTAGTCATGGCCATATCAACCCTAGCCCAAACATCCGATGACTCGAATGCAGTGCTTGACACTGCCGGGCAGGCTCTTCAATCCGGTGTAGACTACTACATCCAACCCGCTATTACCGACAATGGCGGGCGTTTCACTTTGGTCAGCAGAACTGGATTATGTCCACTTTACGTTGGTCAAGAAAATGTCTCAGGTCCTAAGGGCTTGCCTGTGACATTTTCTCCTTTTGTTGAGGGGGAAACTGTGGTGAGGGAAGGAAGGGACCAAAAGATCACATTCTCAGCAGGCACAATCTGTGTGCAATCAACCACATGGAAGGTGGGTGAGACTGATCAAGACACCCAAAGGAGATTAATTGGCACCGGAGAAGACGAAAACCAAAGCCTTCCTGGCCGTGCTAGAAACTACTTCAGGATTACAAAGCAGGCAACACCAGATGGTGTGTACAATCTGGAATGGTGCCCTACTGAAGTGTGTCCAACTTGTAGGTTCATTTGTGGATCTGTTGGTGCTTTTGTTGAGAATGACAAGAGGCTGGTGGCCTTGGATGGTTCAGTGCTTCCTGTTGTGTTTGAGAGGGCTTAAATTTAAATATGTCCACATATTATATGGGAAACTAATTAATAATTAAGGGGATCTTAATTAATAATAGCTCTTTCTGTAATAATGGGAATCATGTCCTAGCTGACTATGATCATGATCTCTTCTCTCTTTTATCTCAATAAACTGGTGCAAACTAATATGGTATTGAAGTTAATGATTTCTTAATTATATATTGTCGTCGTATGTTAATTAATTATGAAAAACAGGTGCTAACATAAACAGTTCATCTTTTTTCTACCCTTAGCTTGACGATGGCTTTATATACGTTGATACATGTCATCTTTAGTGATATGTTCTCATACAAAAAAAAAAGACAACCATACACACCCTTTGCTGGTGAGCTACCCTCGCCTACCTCGTCTATAGACATTTCTATCCATCCGCGCGTCTTGTGACTGTAATGGTTGGGGTTGTTCTGTTTGTGAAGTCAAATATAACGAAATAATTAAAGGATAGTTATGACTTAAATGTGTTCATAGGATAATGCTTACTTTCCTCTTTCGAGAGGAATATGTCCATTTCACCACTTTTAATAACACATATTTTTAGCTGAAAATTCATAATCAGAGTCAATTTTTTAATCTTCGTTAGAATATATATATATATATATATATATATATATATTTTTTTTTAATCATTCAAATCAGAATTTATTTAATTATTCAAATGTATCATATAACATTATTTTATATCATAATATTATACAAAAATTAGAAGGGATAGGTTGACTTCCTGATTAATGCATGTCTCCCACCTTTAGGTTGGAAAAAAAACAGTTTGAACATGTATACATTATATATCTACTGAATTATCAATCCAATACTAATTAAGCACCAAGCATGGCCTAAAAGACTAACCATGATTAATATATAAACACATGTGCCGGGCCACATGTAGAATGGAGTGAGTGGTTGTGAATCTGTGATTCTGATACACCATGATTTCCTCCAATAACGATGAATTATATATAATTATATTCCTCTCAATCATCCCTTTAATTAGGGAAAGGGATCTGCAAAATTAGGGAAAATGATTTTCGCCGGTTTTTTTTTTTTTTGAAAATTTTAAGGATTCTGTAATCATGATCATTTTTGAACGAAAACTAAATTTAAAATTAAATATAAATAGTATTGAACGAAAACTGACCGCACGATGTACGATGAACGATTACAATTACATGATCCTTAGGATCCCTAGGAAAAGGATCCACGCCGGATCGCGGATGCTTTTCCTTTAATTAGCATTGTGCGAATTTGGATCCCATCCGAATTCAAATTGTGGGGATCTTTAGGATCATCACGTCTTAACCATTCATTGTATATCGTACGGTCAGAAATCTTTTGACTTTTATTTATTTAAAATTAAACACAAATAATACCTGACGAAAACTAATCGCACGATGCACGATAAATGGTTAGGATGTGAGGATCCTCATCCTCATCATGCAACTCAAGTGATCAAACATCAGTTATCCCTCAATTGACGGTGTGTTTAATTTCTTCTTTCTTTATTAAGGTAGTGTTTTTCACTTTCTTTTTTACATTCAACACTTCTTTGTTAATTTTTATCCTTTATTCTTCAATTGATTTGGTTCGACAGTAAAAAAATTGAGAAAAGTGTGTGGTACTATATTAGAAGCGGTAAATTTAGCTACATATATAACATGTCAACTATAATTAAATATAAAACTCATCATTCTTGTGAGTCGACTTGATTGATATCATTTTTCTTGTACAAATAGAGGAGAGAGGAGCCTCTTTGTGAGGATCCTAGGGATCCTCAAATTACATTCGTTCATCGTATATCGTGCAGTCAGAAATTACTGTAAGTTTTTTATTTAAAATTAAATATAAACAGTACGTGACCAAAATTGACCGTACGATGCACGATAAACAAATATAATTGAAGAAATTTTGAGATCCTCATCAAAAGTATCCAACGATGATCCTCTCTACAAATATAGAATAATATTAGACTAAAAATAGTCAAAATTCCTTTTTAATTATAATGAAGAAACCGCTTGTCCTTTATGAAAAGCTGTCTCTTCTAGTTAGATCAAATTTAGGTTGGTGATGTTGAGAGTTGTCCCATATCGATGAGGGACAATGTTTGCTATGTGTTTATATAATCTTGGGCTACTCCTCACATAGCCAATTGGTTTTATGGTGAAACCTCAATTTCATTATGGTATCAAAGCAAGGTTGTCCACGTGTGAAGTCAAACGGCCACACACACTCTACGTCACCCAGTTGTTATCCACGTGTATGCTTGAAAATCCGCTACACGTGCGGAGACGTGTTGAGAGTTGTCCTACATCAGTAAGGGACAAGGTCTGCTATGTGCTTATATGGTCTTGGGCTACTCCCTACATAACCAATTTGTTTAATGGTGGAACCTTAATTTCATCAAGTGACTGGTCCACATCCAACTAATAGTTCAAACAGAAAGTGACACACAATGGAGCCGCTACACATGCGGAGACGTGTTGAGAGTTGTCCCACATCAGCAAGGGACAAGGTCTGCTATGTGCTTATATGGTCTTGGGCTACTCCCTACATAACCAATTTGTTTTATGGTGGAACCTTAATTTCATCAAGTGACTGGTCCACATCCAACTAATAGTTCAAACAGAAAGTGACGCACAATGGAGCCGCTACACGTGCGAAGACGTGTTGAGAGTTGTCCCACATCAGTAAGGGACAAGGTCTGCTATGTGCTTATATGGTCTTAAGCTACTCCTTACATAACCAATTTGTTTTATGGTGAAACTTTAATTTCATCAAGTGACTGGTCCACATCCAACTAATAGTTCAAACAGAAAGTGACGCACAATGGAGAAAGTATTGTACGCAAATAAAGCAACCTCGCGAGTCTAGACATTTTTTTCACAATGATACGTATTATGCATGTTGTTTGAAAATTTCAACTAATCAGTTAAAGTACCTAAATACTATAAACTCAAGTTCTATAAGCATTGTATTTTTTTTCCCTCTACACTGCCCTAGTGGGCCTTGGTTGCCTCATGTGAGAAAGTAAAGATAGAAGAGCCTCACATTAGGGAAATAACAATGTAAGGGTTTATAAGATGTTGGGTTACTCTACATATTACCAATAGTTTTATGGTGGAATCCCAACTTTATTCATGATATCAGAGCAAGTTAGCCCACGTGTGAAACTCAAAGGACGCACATGTTCCACGACACCCAATTCATGTTGTCCATGTATTTGATTTGAAAATTCACCACATAAGAGGGCGTGTAAGAATGTGAAGATAAAAGAGTCTCACATTAGCGAAAGAAGAAACTTTGCAAAGGCTTATAGGAGGTTCACCCTCATCATTGATCGTCAATCGTCATCATAGGACACACGGCAAGAATGAGAGAGAGGGACATAATATATATATATCCACAATACGAGCCCTCTCGATAGAGCCATCAACTTGGTGTTTTAAGGACCCACCTGCAGCCAACTGTACGTTTGCCTCTTGGTAACATGACCAGTTCCATCACACCACTTTCAACACTCGAAAGAGATAAGGAACCTAAAATGAAGACAACTTCAGGAGGGGTTTAGACTGAGTCTTGAAAATCTCGTGGAAAACCCTTTTTACCAGGGCCTATCTAAAAGTTAAAACACCCAGCACATGCAGCGTACGCAAAAGCCAACTATGGAAGAAAAGGCATCTGCCGGGAAGAGTATGTACGGTGGTTCTCTTCTTGTTCCTAGTGTTCAGGAATTAGTAAAGAAGCCAATATTCAAAATCCCACCCAGATACATACAGCCTCATCATCAAGATGGTAATTACCAAAAGCATGACATGAACATCAATTCTGAGCATCTTGCTGACCAGATACCATCCATTGACATGCATAAATTGCTTTCCCAAGAATCAACCAATTCTGAAGCTGAACTAGCCAGGCTCCATTTTGCTTGCAAAGAGTGGGGTTTCTTCCAGGTAATTAAATTACTAGCTTTTTCCATTTAAATCTTTCATCCAATAGTTCTGATTGTTTTCGCCCACGAGTTCGAACAATTTGTCGATGGTCATTTAGTAGTCTAGTATCATCTAGTCTTCATTGGCTATGTGAATATTAGTACATAATATTAATATGTAATCATGTAATTAAATATATTTAATTCACCTCAAATTAAGCTTAATTAGTAGTCCACTTCAATATTAAACTTCCCCTTGATTTGTCTTTGGTTGAAATTCATGTTAACAAAAAGGAAGTCGATCTGAAAAATAGCCAGCCCACCCTTTTGGGAATTCATGGCTTTGCCTTGTTAATTATTTAGTTATCAATTGTGTGGCTGATCTGAAAAAAGTTGAGACTTCACAGTAAAATCAAGTAGTAATATCAGGTCAACTACTTATAAGTACATGTAAGGGTTCTTCTCTCCTCATTGTGGGATTCATACTCTCAACATTCTCACTCATGTGTGGCGAGTGATTAAGCCTAATACATGGACAACACAAATTTGGTGATGTAAAACACATGTGGACGTTGAACTTCAATCGTGACCACCTACTCTAATACTATGAAGGAAGTTTGTGGAAGCCTAGGGGTTAAGCTATAAAATAAGTAGCTACAAAAAAAATTTGATTTATAGTTTTTTGTTCTTCTTTTCCTTGATGAACTTAGCTTCTTGTTAGTTTATAGGCCTAACCTATGCTTTTCACCTTGCCTGCATACTGAATTTTTTTAGAGTTCGCTAATTCGTAGGTTTTTGGCCGTTGTATTCACTCTGTATATTTTTACAGTTGGTAAACCATGGTGTGAGCTCTTCCTTGTTGGAGAAAATGAAGACAGAAACTCAAGAATTCTTCAACCTACCCATGGAAGAGAAGAAAAAGTTTTGGCAACAGCCAGGAGACGTGGAAGGTTTTGGACAAGCCTTTATAATTTCTGAAAACCAAAAACTCGATTGGGTTGACATGTTCTTCTTGAATACCCTTCCTGTCCAAATGAGGAGGCCTCACCTATTTCCAAATCTCCCTTCTCCTTTCAGGTCCTCTCGTTATCTCAAATATATATATGTTTGTGATTTTGTGCAATATGAACGGGAATGCATGCATGAATATATCGAAGAGTAATGTTATTTAGTTAAAAAAAAAAAAAAAAAACCTGACGTTATTTGTTGACAATCTCATTGATACAGGTGAGTACCACATACAGACTCACTTTCATTATAACAAATATTAACCTTTTGTGTCTGAATACAGTGCATTATGGGCATTTAGGTATTCAATTCCTTACTAAGCTCTGGTATCGAATTAGAATTTTATATTGGGCCTTTTTATGAGGTAAATTGTCTTAAATCTTTGGAATCTATACCCATAGGTACGCTAAATATTCAAAGAATGTATTCACAACAATGTACTATACTCTACGTACCTATGTGTATATTCATGATGACCGCCATGGTCGAATTCTAATTATGGCACCAATGTCTATTAAAAAAACCATCGACATTAATCCAATTTTCTATTCCATAATTTAATCGAGTATTTTGCAAATATTTTAATCAAATAATAATCCTTTATTTTGTAGCTAGGTAATTTATTTTACATGCATTATTATATTGGGCACATTTTATTATTATAACATATGTACCAATAATAGATAATTTTGAATAAAAACCATTACTTCATTTTGTAGGTAAATTATTTTTCATGTATTGTGGCATATATTGAGCCCATTTTATTATAATATGTAAGTACAAATAATTTACCTATATTTTTATAATGCAGAGAGACCTTAGAAACTTACTCATTGGAACTGAAAAACCTAGCCATGACTATCCTATCACACATGGAAAAAGCTTTGCAGATGGAAACCAAGGAAGTGACCAAGTTATTTGAAGATGGACTGCAAGCGACGAGGATGAACTATTACCCTCCATGTCCTCAGCCGGAGGCAGTCATCGGTCTGACCCCTCACTCTGATCCTGTAGGCCTCACCGTCCTCCTACAAGTCAATGAAATGGATGGTCTCCAAGTAAAGAGAGATGGGATTTGGGTTCCTATTAAGCCACTTCCAGATGCATTTGTTGTGAATATTGGAGACATTCTAGAGGTAATGATATTCACTGGTAACTTTAACCTTTTGAATATTATCTTGCTAGATCGATACATAGAAGAAAATGTTATCCCACAGTCAAATTCATACAATTGATCATATATATATAAATTTCATGTTCAAAACTAATTTTACACTGTAAGGTTAGTGTTTACTTATATGCATGTATGCATGGCAGATTCTAACAAATGGGACGTATCGTAGCATTGAGCATCGTGCAACTGTGAACTCTGTAAAAGAAAGACTCTCAATCGCCGCATTTCACAGCCCTAGATTTGGTGGTGAAATTGGCCCGGCCTCTAGCTTGATGACAGAACAAACACCAGCAGCATATACAAGGGTGGGAGTTGAAGAATATTTCAAAGCCTTATTTGAACGTAAGCTTATTGGAAAGTCTTTTCTTGATGAACTGAAGATAAGGCATGATGGTGAGCAGTAGAGAACTGCTCAACTACATGCGACTTTCTGATGACAAGAAAAAGGTGTATGTTGTATAACTATATGCCCAAGTAAGTACCTAAGTTGTAATAACATGCATATACAGAGGTAGGGCCTTCCTTTTCAAGGCCGTTGTGTCCCATGTTTAAACCATCTCCCTCTATTTAGTACAGTTTAGAGTAGTAATTTCACTAATAAAATGTTGAGTTTAATTACTTATTTAACATTGGAAGGTTTCGTACCCTTGACTCAGTCTACTCCAACCGGTGAATCCACTAACCCTAGTGGCTTACTTGTGATTTCTATCATTAGTCTATTCCACCCGTCACTCTATAGTACTCATCACATGACCAAGTTTCTGGGACAACACTCAAAGATTTTGCCCTCAAACTTCCATTAGTCAATGTTCATCCAGGATTAGAAAATAACACTTGATTATTATTAATACCCAATAGTGCATACACATAATTACACAAGGCACAATTGGAAAGGGAAAAAAATGGATTTTATACAATCACTCCACCCTCCTCAAATATGAAGACTACCACCCCTCTTTGATATTGAACCCACTCAAGACAATCCATACTGAACAGCTCCAGTGTTCCGGTGAGCAGCTGCAGCTACAGCTACAGCTACGGCACCTACAGGACCAAACTGAGATTGCGCGTGCAGTAATTTTGAATCTATCGAGTTTAATTGATCTACTTTGGCGGGTGGCGGGTAGTATGGGTTCGTATTGACTTCAATGGCCATGCCCGGAGAAGACTTTGCTGCTAAGTTGCACTGTTCGGGTTGGGGTTGCAGTTTAGCATGTGATTCATACCTCTGCACCTCCACTCCAGCCTTGTCTTGATTGGCAGTATGAATTCTGAAGAAGCAGTGTGGAGAGACAGACTGAGGAGGAACTGCGTTTCTGTATAACATCCTCGGATCATACATTTCCTTCACATTTCTGCCATTCTCGTATGGAAGAATTGGTCCAACAACTCGCCCAGGTTTTGCTGTAGGGTAAGGAAAATTATTAACACTACTAGAGCATAAACAAAACAAACAGATGCACCAATGCTATATGCTATGCCATGCTGGGGTTTTATTTGAACCTGGGCGTGACATGGCTAGTAAATCATACGAATGACAAAAATAAAGTCATTTGTGCTTCTGAAACTCATATTCCGAAGGGCCAGAACATGCTGCTTGTTAGGCAATAGTGTCAGAAGAAGTGGTGTTGCAGAAAAAGAAAGAGCATAAATTGGGTTATTGATAAATCATCACTAGATCATGATAAATTCTGCCAATTCTAATTTGAAATTGCATACCTTAAAATAAGATTAGCTAGGTATTATTACAAGGCAGTGGATTACCTGTTGGCACCCTCGGTGGTGGCCTTGAAACTTTTGGTGCATTTCCAGAAATTGTGTCCGTTACTCTAAAACTGCTAGAAGCCTCTTGTGTCTGTCGGTTCTCATACGAGACCAAATTTGACTGTGCATTAGGGGGGACTGTACTTGAGTGAACGGTGGATCTGAAAACAAGGACATCGATAATCAAAGAAAAAATCCCAAAATCAACATTTTTACCTGATGATAGCACAAGACTAACATTGACCAACACCAAAAGGAGCTTGAAAATAACATACCGTGGAAGGGAGACATGCTTCCTCTCTGGAGGAATAACCGGTCCACTTTTCCCACCATTTTCCTCAAGATAAGCAAACTGCTTTCTGAATTGGCCTATTGCACTGCATTGAAGAAATATTATAAATATTATGGAAACAGCAAACTCTATATGACGAAAAACTGTGATAGGATTGTTAAGAAATAAAATTTCAACCTCGGATACATAAAACTTGTGCCTTCAGTCCCATTCATGTAGTCCTTAAGTAGCTGAGGATGGTATTCTAGTATTTCCCGGTAAATTAGCTCCCTGATGTCCTCCTTTGTGACTCTACGCCTTTCAAATTCAAATTCCATCTTCGAAATAGGCTGACAAGAAGGTTCTCTCTCAACTTTGGCTAGACCCTTGAAGTAAGGATCAGCTAGTGCCTGTGTAAAACAAAGAGAAAAAGTTTTAGTCCACCTCTGTTAAACAAAGAGAAGAACAAGCTCCCCAAATCTACTTGCTAGATGCATTTTTAGTAAATCTTTATCTGGCACAAACCTGCTCAGCAGTTGGTCTATCCTTTGGGTCAAAAGCCAATAGCCTTTGTAATAGGCGCAGTGCTAGAGGATCTGCTTTAGGAAATTTTTGTGTAAACGGCACAGGAGGTTTTCTCTGCATTTCCAAGTATTTCCTTGCCTTCTCATTTCTAACCTGAATGTAAAGAAATAGCCATAGCATTAGTAACTAGAGAAAAAACAGCAAACTCACCAATATGCATGTGTGCTTTTGAGTGAGTGAGAGACTGAATGAGAGAGAGAGAGAGAGAGAGAGAGAGAGAGAGAGAGGAATAAATGGCACATACTCCAGAGATGGTCTCGAGCGGAGGTGTTCCGAGGAGATCAGTGATCAAATCTAATTGATGAATAACGCTTTTACCCGGAAACAATGGCTTCCCTGTCAATACCTCGGCAAAGATGCAGCCAATACTCCATATATCAATTGCAGGTGTGTACTGCATACAAGAAGCAAGCAAAAATCAGATCATCGAACCAGAATTAGAAAGCTCATGAAGCACTTGAACCACTCCAGAGAAACGGACATAACCTGACTCAATTACCTGACTGACAGATACAACTTCCAGGAGAATTCAATAGTCCTCCCTGAACAAGAATTATTATAATCTAGTATTACTGCTTACTATAAAGCACTCAGAAGAGAAAACACTCCAGACAGAAATAAATGCATGATTTCATCTATGTCAAGCCAAGTAAATTTCCAATGCTTATTTGGCTCTAAATTGCCAATCAAACTTCTTATTTCAAAAGTAAACTCACTTTAAAACAAGTTGAAAATAAATGTATTTAGGCAACGCCACAAGAGACTGTGAGACGAGAAAGGTCAATAACAAACCATACAGCATCATAACAACACCTCCAAAAAAAAAAAAGGAGCATGATCTATTTATATTGGCATTGGCTCTGAAATCTGAACACAAGTCACTGATGTTAGAAAAGGCATACCTTGGAAAGGAATGACCCACATAATTCTGGAGCTCTATACCATCTTGTAGCAACATAGTCCTATAAGTGCATCAAAGAAGCAACATCAATGCCATTATTTATTGCGCAGGATTGAAACAATTAACAAGTAATAAAATTCTGTTAAAGGAAATTGGAGATTGAAAATGACTCACTGTCCAAAATATTGTTGTTGGAGTATCATTAAAGGCAACTCTTGCTAGTCCAAAATCACAAACTTTGAGCTTGCAATTTGCATTTGCCAGTATATTTTTTGGCTTAAGATCTCGATGATACACATTTGCTGCAACCAAAACACTAATTCTTAGGTCATAGTGCAGACCTAATCATGAAATTCACTCTTGGGTTTCCATAAATAATAAAAAACTAAAATGAGAATATATCTACCATTGAAGAATTAATACAACTATGGAGACATTCGATATTTAAACACATTATTTATGAAATTTAACAATTTATGGGAAAAACCAATAAAGAACAATGAGCATAAATGAGAAAAACAGGAGAGTCACCTGTATGCATATATTTCAAAGCACGTAACATCTGGTAAAGAAAGAATTGAAGGTGTTCGCGGGTCAAGTCATCATTAGCCTTGATAACTTGGTGAAGATCTGACTCCATGAGCTCAAAAACAACATAAATATCTTTGAACTCTTTCTTTGAAGGTGGCAACATGATCCTCTTAATTTCAACAATATCAGGATGTCTTAAAAGTCTAAGCAACTTAACTTCACGCAAGATCCTAAAGGCATCAGAGATGTGCTCAAAGATATCATGTATTTTCTTTATTGCAACTTTCTCCCCAGTATGTGTGTCAATAGCTGCACAAACAACCCCATAACTTCCCTTCCCTATGACTTCGAGAATCTTATATCTATTAGCTTCACCATATTCGGTGAAAAAGTCCATCTCTTTCAGCTCCTGAAAAATAGAAAGAATACATTTAGAAAAACACGTGCATATATTATACACATAAATTTCAAAAATCAAACAAATTCTAACTTCCTTTTGTACAACAAAATACAATGTCATAACATAAGTTTTATGACAGACTAGGTGGTAAGCAGAAAAATCCAGCAAATTTTTTATGATCCGAAAAAAAAACAGCCTAAGATATATCACAAAAGCACCAATTATTTCATAACAAATGCTTCTTCCTCAGGTCAAGGTTTCATTCACGTATCTCAGTTGAAGAGTTATGTTAAAGAGTTACCAAGACACCATTTCTGTTCAAACAGGAACCAAAGACATACATTGTGATAACTATACTCATACGGCCCTCCAACAAAGTAATAGAATCAGGTGCCAGAAGAAAAGGGAGCAGAGTAAAACAGTATGCTATGGTGGAGTACAGTTATAAAAAGACTAGATTCCTTGCTTTGAAATGCAGTTCCACAACAAAGAAACAGAAAACAAAAAATAAAACACAATCTGACCAAAACCACATAAAAAGAATATCCAAAGCACATTCTTTAATTAAACCATTCTGCTTGTAAGAGTGACCAAAACAAGATAAATAGCTCAAAAAATTACTACAAAAACAGTAGCATCAACAGAAAACACAATAGAAATAGCAATTGAACAGTTCACCCAAGAAACAAGAAACTGGAAAAAAAAAATGCCACCAAAAAACCAAACTGGGCTTAGTATTAGTCTTACAGGCATTGATAATATGGTGAAAATTCAGGCTTACAAAACCCAATAAAATAATATTAAAGAAAATCATAAATCCATTAAATTTTGAATGATATCTTTCAAATTCCCGAACACATTCTCTTAGCAGTCAAATGGATGATGATAACCCCAACCCAGGTCTTGAAAAAGCCCAAAAAATTCCAGAGAGAGAGAAAGATACCTTATTTTGGTGATCAGGACGCATCATCTTCGTCTTGCTCTTCTAGTAATCGAACAAAATTCGAACTCGAAGGAAAACGACGACTGATAAAGTTCTAGATACAAAATCTTTGTATGAAGAAGTCCAAGAAGAAAACTAAACTATCCACATTTGCACCAGTCCGAACGACGAGGCCAAAGTCCTTTCTAGCACAAACAAATACACCACCAACCTCCTCTCTCATCCAAATCCACACCCTCCCCTCAATTCCCCAATTTCCCCAAGATCCAGCAATCCCAAAATCAACCCCAAATTCAGAAATTTCAATAACAAACTGAAACGGAAACCCTAGAAACTTTGGAAAAATCCAATTTCCAAACCCCCAGGATTGTTCGAAATTTGAAATTGGAAACCCTAGGCTCTCTTTGGGAACGAGAGATCCAGTAGGGCGGCAGTGGCGGTGGCGGATCGGAGAGCAGTGGAAGGGAATTCAAAGAAAGGAGCGGAGAGAGATGGTCGTATTTGCTTAAATTTTGGGGATTTAATTGATAATTTTGATTTTTTTCGTTTTATCCACCACAACGGACATTTTTTTTATATTTTGAAATTTCTCCGTCCAATTAATCTCTTTACAAAGTGTGTACGGTGTACTGCTGGCGTATATGTCAGTGGCCGTATTGGTAATTCATTCAAATATCATGCCTCTTTGGATGTTTAGACATAGAGAATAATAAATTCCATCTTATCCTATTTGAATCCACTAAACTATATTTACACGTGTTGAGACTTTTTACGAGCTTTTTTATTTTTACGATGAAGTTAATATTTGTCCTAAATATTCTATTTTTTCGTCTAATTATAAATTTTGTTAGGCTTATTATATTAACACTTTACAAATTGTTGAATAAATCTCACATACTTAATATACTTCATACTTAATTTTTCAATTAAAAATTATCTTTATATACCCCACATACCTCTCCATAATACTCTCACACCCCACATTCTCAAAACACACATTATATTTCTATATACACCCCAATTTCTTCAAATTTTATAATACTCATTTTTAATTTTGATGGATTGAATCTAGATACCATGTTGTTCCTAGGCTAATTACTTATGTGATTGACTTGTTTTTCATTTCCAGCTTGAGAGCATATTATCATTAACCGATTTGGACGCTAACACTTATCTTAAATTTTTTTATCTTTGTGCAGATTGAAAAATCTTATGTCACTTCCAAACTCAAGAATTATTCAAACTCAAGATCTTATGTAACTTTTCTATAACAAAAAAAATAAAAAATAAAAAAGAATTATTGAAAGTTTCAAGCTATTAACATTGCAATTCACAGAGTTGGTTCAAAGGCATAAGTTCTGATGTTTTTCGACATAGTAAATGCCGGGATGTGATAAAATGTGTGGTTGGAGAGAAAATAATTTCTTGCAGTCAAAGTGATCAATAGCATTGGCATATTCATAGACATTTTGTTAGGTTTTCTCAATCAATGTGTTTGTAGTTTCATTAGTTAGAATTTTGTTCAACAATGGAGGGTGAGAAGTTTTATTCACTTGGAATTTTTTTTTTTTAAACTTAATAAGGTCGAAATTGTCATTGTATAGTATAATAAATAAGTAATTTAATATTAAATTTTTTGTAGGGTGCATTCAACAATATGTGGGGTGCTAATAAAAAAAGTCATTTTGTTATATTAGATGCTAAATTAGTTACTGATAGGATTCAGATTCACATGATTATGTAAGGATTCAACTTTTTTTTATTACTGTGGCAAAATGTTGTGAACACGGAAAATTCCTGAAACGAAAGAGACAAGAAACGACGCGCACAAACAAATATTAAGTATTTGATGATTTTGGGTTACAATCTCTCTCTAATTTGATCCTCTGATTCGATCTCCGTAAGGTGTTGATTGGTGAGTGTTTCGTTGATCCAAGGGCCGTCGAGGCTTAATCTTGGATGAACAGTTGGAAGTTTCTTCAAAGGGCCGTGGGCTTGATCTTTGAAGGTGGATTTGAGCGGATCTTCAAGGGCTTTTGGGCTTGATCTTGAAGAAACGGTGATGAACAGATCTTCAAGTGCTTTTGGGCTTAATCTTGAAGAACGGTTGGATGTATGGATTTGTCGACGTTGTTGATCCAAGGGGCCGTTGGGGCTTGATCTTGGATGAACAGATGATGAACGATGGTGTTTTCTTCAAGGGCCGTCGAGGCTTGGGCTTGATGAACAGCGGATGAGCGGATTCGATGATGTTGTCGATCCAAAGGGGCCGTTGGGGCTTGATCCTTGAGGATGAACAGTTGATGAACGATGAACGCTTTCTTCAAGGGGCCGTCGAGGCTTGGGCTTGAAGGTGGATGATTGTTGATCCAAGGGCCGTCGGGGCTTGATCTTGGAAGAACGATGAACGAAGAACGAAGAACACTTTCTTCAAGGGGCCGTCGGGGCTTGATCTTGAATTGGTGGATGATTGTTGATCCAAAGGGCCGTTGGGGCTTGATCTTAGGATGAACGAAGAACTAAGAGAGCTTTCTTGATTCTTCGGGAACCTGGATGCTTGAGAGCTTCGGAGTTTCAGAGCTTCAGAGCTTGCTTAATGATTTTGGTTCCCTTAAAATGAATGAAATAGGCTTGTATTTATAGAATTTTCCAAGGCCTAATTTTTGAATATAATATCCCAGATGAAATAAGTCGTTTCTGCCAGGTGTTGACACGTGTCCTATTTGATGACTTTTCCAACTCATTTCAATTTTCGTTGAGTCACACGCTACGTGTAAAATTTATGTAATACATGAGCGTTGACACTTTGATTTACCGGTCAACATTTATTTACGAAATTTCGATGTCTACAAATGCCCCCACTTCAAGGCACGTCGTATACATGTGCTTGTCACGTGTAGGAGATGCGTTTTTGAAGTCCCTTACTGTAGATGTCGATCCAAGGGCCATCGAGGCTTGATCTTGAATTGGGCTGGAGATTGTTTCAAGGGCCGTTGAGGCTTGATCTTGAATTGGGCTTGAGATTTCTTCAAGGGCCGTTGAGGCTTGTTCTTGAACTTTTGTTTGAAATTTCTTCAAGGGCCGTCGAGGCTTGATCTTGAAGGTTGAAATTGGGCCACAAGGAGCTTCATGTGGTAGATGATCTTTGGCTTTGGTAATGGATGAATCGGTACGTATTTTGTTGCGCTTGTTGACTTTCCACAGCTTTGATCTTGAACTGGGTTGGAAGATTTTCTGGATTCCTCCAATTGTTGATTTTCCACAGCTTATTCTTGAACTAGGTTTTGATTCAAGGGTGGTAGACACTTAATCTTGAATCGGACTTGTGATTTCCTCAAGGGCCGTCAAGGCTTGATCTTGAATTTGGTTGGAAACTTCTTCAAGGGCCGTTAGGGCTTGATCCTTGAAGGTTGACTTGAACACATGACAAGCAGGCACTAGGTGAAGGTGACGACTTGTTGCTCTGTTCAATCTTTCTAATTCACACCTGAGCAGTTTGGTCAACGGTATGATCTTCAAGATTGATGGGCTTTTCTTCTAGTTGGTGACTTGATCTTTAAGGATTTGATTCAAGGGTGGTGAATCGGCACGTGCAGCCTACAACGCCTAGTAAGTCGACCCAAGAATTTGAGGGTCAAAACGAATTCACCGTCAGAGTGATTGCAACTTTGATGATATGAGATACTCTTGCTTTTGAAGAAGTAGCGGATGAATCGGCACGTGCTTGGTTGCACTTGTCTCCACATGCTTCAAGGTATCATCTTCATTTCCTTTATCTGTTCCTCAGGCAGATGTGGCATCTTCTCGAGTTCTTCATCTCAGACTCTTTCCGCCGAGTTGACTGAGCATGCTGCATTCTTCTCTGCTTGTTTCTTCGGGCAGATATGGCAGCTTCTCGAGTTCTTCAGCTCGGACTCCTTCTCCTGAGTTGACTGTGCAGACTGCATTCTTCTCTGCTTGTTCCTTCTGCACCTTGTCTCCACATGCTGCAAGGTATCATTTTCACTTGCATTATCTGTTCTCCAGGCAGATGGGGCAACTTCTTTGGAAGTACAGCAGCAGTGGGAAACGAGTACTCGAGAGCAGTGCTAGGTAGGCAATCAGGGAAGGGTTCCAAGCAGTCGGTTCCTTACCCGAGTTTGAGTGGAAGTTCCGACATATTGTTTTCTTTATCCTTGTCTTTGTAGGTAAGAACAAGGACAAAGGAAAGGACAGGGAGAACGCATGATATGAGATACTCTTGCTTTCTACCCTGGTGATATGAGATACTTTTGCTTTGGAGTCATTGGCTTGCAGAGGTACCCCAAGGAATAAGGAACACTGAATGACTCGAGAGGTTTCGTTGGGAAAGCATTTTTGGAGATGAAGAAAGGCTCTGTATGTCTGCCTTGCTATGGAAGGTGAAGGTGGACAGTTATAGGAGGTCCCTTAATACCTGTAGAGGTATTATTCTTTCACTCGTGTCGGCAACTAACGCGTGATTGAACAGTAAACTTCACGTGCTTTCTCCTTCACTGAAAATCTTTGACAAATTGCCCGTGATTTGCGCAAAGTTGAATGTGCATATGACAGGTGATGACGCGGCTGAAAAAGACTGGCGCCTCTTCGATATCTGGGATCGGCGCTTCGACAAATTACCCGTGATTTCCGCAAAGCTGAGTTTGCGCGTGACGGGTGCTGACGAGGCTGAAAAAGACTAGCGCCTCTTCGATATCTGGGATTGGCGCTTTAACAAATTGCCCGTGATTTCCGCAAATCTGAGTTTGCATGTGACGGGTGCTAACGCGTCTGGAAAAGCAAGATGCTTCTCCGATTTCTGAGCTTGCCTCTTCGATTTTTGAATCGGCATTTTCGAACTCTGAGCTCACCTCTTCGATCTCTGAAATGCCGTCGAGTGTTGATTTTATAGAGGCACGCAGTTCGTTTCAAAGCACACTTCGCTTGTGAAAACTCCCCTCTTGTACTTCTAAGATCTTGATTTGTCCGATCTCTTCTTCCTTCAACACTTTGAAAATGTCTGGACCCTCCGACCGTCGTTTTGACTTGAATCTTGGTGAAGAGTCAGTCCCGCCTTCTCCAGACAACATATGGCGCCCATCCTTCATATCCCCTACTGGTCCTCTTACCGTTGGGGATTCGGTGATGAAAAATGATATGACCGCTGCGGTGGTGGCCCGGAACCTTGTCACTCCCAGAGATAACAGACTACTTTCCAAACGGTCTGATGAGTTGGCTGTTAAGGATTCTCTGGCTCTCAGTGTGCAGTGTGCAGGTTCTGTGTCTAATATGGCCCAACGCCTATTTGCTCGAACCCGTCAAGTTGAATCATTGGCGGCTGAAGTGATGAGTCTCAAACAGGAGATTAGAGGGCTCAAGCAGGAGAATAAACAGTTGCACAAGCTTGCACACAACTATGCCACAAACATGAAGAGGAAAATTGACCAGATGCAGGAATCTGATGGTCAGATTTTACTTGATCATCGGAGGTTTGTGGGTTTGTTCCAGCAGCATTTACCTTCGTCTTCTGGGGCTGTACCGACTGCTGAGGCTTCAAACAGCCAACCTCCGACGCCTTCTCTTCCTGGAGCTCTGCCGAGTTGTGAGGCGCCACCTGATCGTCCTTGAATATCCCCTCTTGTAAATTTGATTTGATTTTTATTTTTATTTTTTTATTTTTTTTTTTAAGGTATGCATAATGCAAATTTGTGTAAAATTTCCAGAAAAAAAAAAAAAAAATAATAATAAAATGGACTTTATTTCTCTCGATGCATTTTTTTTTTGTTGCTATATACATACATATATTATGTACATACACACCGCATTATCATAACTTCATTTTCTTTTCTTTTCTTTTCTCTTTTTTTTTTTTTTTTTTTTTTAAATTTTTTTTTTAAATTTTTTTTTTTAAATAAATATATATATATATATATATATATTTTTTTTTTTCTTTCTTTTTCTGCACATGGTGCCAGACGCACCATGAAACCCCTTTTTTTTATTTTTTATTTTTAATTCCTTCTTTCTTCTTTTTTTTCACGTGTAGCTGATCCACCACTTTTTTCTCTTTTCAGAATGGTGCTCATGCCATTCTCCTTTTTTCACGTGGTGCCAGCACCGTAAGATTCCATTCTCCTTTTTTTTTTTTTTTTTTTTTTTTGTATAAATTTCGGTGATCTTCACTGCACTACCGTAGCATGTTCACTAATGGTTGACTTTAGCGGCGGGGAGGGCGGTGCCCTTGGTGATGTTCAAGACGACGCCGAGTTGAGCACTGCTTTTGAAGGTCTCACAGAGGCAGGAAGCGTCGGCTTTGAGCACAGTCTTGAGGCCGCTGCAGCAAGTCTCTGCCAGCTTCGTGTCCGTGTTCCCATTCGACACAAATGACAAGCAGTCCGCCATGTTCAAGATCAGGCTCGAGCAGTCCACCGCAGGAACCGGCGCCGGGCAGTCCCCAAGTCCAAACGACAGCACCGCCATCACCATCACCACAGTGCTCATCCAAACCCTCGTTGCTGCTCCCATTTTTTTTTTTTTTTTTTTTTTTTTTTTTTTTTTTTTTTTTTTTTTTTTTTTTTGTGGGATTGTGATAACTCAAGAAGGAATGATGGCACCAAGTAGGAAGTGGGTTGGTGAGACAACAGACTTCGCGGAGAGATTATTGCAGTCGTGTTCGCCATTGCAGATGACTCCAGGCCAGGTGCAGATCGAAACAGACTCATTCCATTGGACCCGGTTCGCGTGTGGGGTGTGGGTGTGCGGACGAGTCGGTCGAGCTCGCGGAGAGCAGATATGTCGAGATTGAGGCGTCGGGTGAGGAGTTTGTTTGGTTTGCTCCGTGCACAAAAGCTGCTGCAAGGGATTCCTGCGCTTCGCCGCCTCGTCGCTGAAGTTCTCCGACGGAGGCAGGCCCAGCTCGTCGTCCGAAGCTTCTAGCAGGTATCCAAGGTCAGGATTTGACTCGCCGGACTCTGACGTCAGGTCAACCACCAGCACCGAAGCTGGATCGGTCTCCGACTCTTGCTCCGTATCCGATGCCGGACGTGGCGACGACTGACAAGAATTTGTTGCGGCAGCTATCTCTTCCTCGAAGCTCTCATGACGGAGTCGAGGTCCTGAGTCGTGGGATCGGCGTCCGAGTCGTCGAGAAAAACCCAGAAGGTCTTCCCTGAGCCGCTTCACCTCGGCCGAGTCGTCCGAGTTGTCTCGGACCCGCTTCTTGTTCTTTGAGGTGTGGTCCTCCATGTTTGAAATAATACCAATCGCAAGAGAGAGAGGAGAGTTTTTTTTCAGATGAAGCGTGGGGATGTCGTGCTCTCTCTGGGAGAAACCATGGAGATTTGGGCATGGTCCTTGCTGTTGCAGGCGGAAGGGAGGAAGAGACCCGTGCTTGATGGGCTTCAAGAGCCTGACGGCGATATCTAAACCATTGTTGGCCCAAAAAAACATTGTTGTGGTGGATTGGGGCAGCAGAGGTATGGTGCAGGATCTCTTTGGGCTTCGATAAGGGCCTGGGCTGCACGGGCTTGGATCCACGCGCTGTGGGCTGAGAATGGAACTTATATATATATATATTTATTTATTTATTATATATTTTTTTATTTTTTTTTTGTTGAAGAAACTGTTTCATTCATTTTTTTTTTAAATAGTACACATTATGACATATGTATTTACTTATTTAACATAACACATTCTAACATATGTATTTACTTATCTAACATAACACACACATATATACATATATATATATATATATATGCCTTTCAGCGCGTCACTTTTACCGTGTGGGGTTGTGCAAGAGACTTCAGCAGGGATTTGCTATGTAGCGCTCGAGGCAGAATGTAAGGTGGCAAGCTTCATGATCGGCTAGTCGTTTGACGGCGGTCATTGAAGTCTCTTCGTCGATTGGAGCATGGTGGCCAGAGTGACGAAGCTGGTGTTGACGGCCTTGCTACTTGCCCTTGCCGCTTGGAGCTTGAGGCAGAATGTAAAGCGTCGAGCTTCATGACCGGCTAGTCGTTTGACGGCGGTTATTGAAGTTTCTTCGTCATTTAAAGCATGGTGGCCAAAGTGACGAAGCTGGTGTTGACGGCCTTGCTACTTGCCCTTGCCCCTTGGAGCTTGAGGCAGAATGTAAAGCGTCGAGCTTCATGACTGGCTAGTCGTTTGACGGCGGTTATTGAAGTTTCTTCGTCATTTGAAGCATGGTGGCCAGAGTGACGAAGCTGGTGTTGACGGCCTTGCTACTTGCCCTTGCCGCTTGGAGCTTGAGGCAGAATGTAAAACGTCGAGCTTCATGACCGGCTAGTCGTTTGACGGCGGTCATTGAAGTTTCTTCGTCGTTTGAAGCATGGTGGCCAGAATGCACTGTTGTTGCTGCTTGGAGCTCGTTCCAGTACGTCACTTTTACCGTGTGGGGTTATGCAAAAGACTGCGGCGAGTTTATGCTGTGTAGTGCCTTTTGTTGCAACTTTCCTCGGAGGTGCCGTCGCCGTGCACACCGACCATGCCGCCTGCCATCTCATTCCTTTAAAGAAATAAAGTATCCGTATTTTGGATTTGCTCTTTATTCTTCAAAGTGTTTGTGTTTTTATTGATGATGTGACTGTACTTGAAGTTTTGAAGTTTCAAGTTGCCTACGTACCCTCGATTGAGGAGGGATCAAGTCATGACGTAGTTCAAATACATTTTTTTTGTTTGTTTGCAGTTTCAGCTCGTGCAGACCAGGAGCGTTGTGCCATGCAGTTTAGGCTCGTGCAGGCGAGGAGCTTCGTGTCCTACAGTTTAGGCTCGTGCGGACAAGGAGCTTTGGTTCGTCAAGCGATCTGAGAGAGTTGTTCCTCGCAATCTTCGTAGCAAGGAGCCTTGACTGAGTAGTTGAAGAAGTCTTCTGGGAAGATGTCACGCATCGTGATGGGGATGGATGATCTTCGTGTCAAAGTTTCATTATCTCCAACACTTTCACATTGTTCTAGAGGTGAACATGAGCTGTTTTGCCCCCTTTCCCATTGGTGAGCTTGTGGAGAAGACATATGCTTCTTGTGCAATTTCTTCGGCGTGACATAAGTCCATCCTTCAACTTCACTCGGCTTGACTGGCATGTTTTTGGAGCATGCCCCCAGCAATTGAGGTGAAAATTTTGAGTTGACAGAGCCGGAAGTGACGTCTTTTTCCAGGATTTCTTCTTCTTTGTCTTCTTGAGCCTTCTCTTCAGTGTGGTCCTCTTGGGTTTGTTGCCGTGAAGATTGGCCGGTGTAGATGATGGTGCGCCTCCTTACCTTCAGTGGTCCTTTTGTGTCGACTTCTAAAGTTGCTTGGCGTTTCATCCTTGAAGGAATCAAGCTTTGAACATCGTCTTTTCCTGCTAGACTGTCGAGCTTCTCTCCCTTTGGCGTTGTCTTCCTGTTTCTAGAAGGCTTCTTAGTTTCTTCAAATCTGTCTAAAGCCGACCGTTGCGGAAGAGATCTAGCTGTGCCTCTTTGTTTCTTGGGTTTTGATAACCTTTCAAAGACTGATCTTTGCGGTGTTGGCGTCTCAAGCCTTTTGAAGACGAAAGTTTGGTCTCGACCACTGATGCGATCAAGTGCTGCAATTCTAGGTTTTGAATAATTCAGCCTTTCGAAGACTGAAGTTCGAGGGGTGGGTTTAGGCTCCTCTTTTGGCCTTGTGGCTTGTGGTCTTGGCTTCCTCATTTTGTAGGTCACCGATGTCCACCCTTTCTTATCACCAGTAGATGCATCTTGGTTGCTTGCCCCTGGTGATGGTTGTGTAGGAGGTGTCATGTGACTTGAACATTGACAGGAATGGTCATGCATGCTTCGGATATGCACAGGATCGAGTGATTCAAACACGATAGTAGTAGTGTGTGCCGCAACCGTGTCTTCGAGGTCAAGCTCGATTTCCCCTTGCTGTGCTAGCTTCAAGATGAGATCTTTCAGTACGAAGCACTTTTCCGTTGGATGACTGATGAAGCGGTGGAATTTACAGTATCTTGGGTTGTCGGTATGATTCATCTCTTCCGGCCGTCTGCACTCAGGCAAACTGATCACCTTCTTGTCCAACAAGTCATCCAGCATGGCAACTACATCAGAGTCGGGGAATGGATAAATCTTCTCCTCAAGCTCCTTCAAAGTACGTCTACGCATCTCTTGATCACGAAAAGCTTTGGTTTGAATCGCCTTGCCTCGTGTAGGGATTTTGACGGGAGCTTTGTTGACTGTCATTGCTTCCTTTGTGGATTTCCACGTAGCCTTCTCCACCTTTGTCTCAAGAACTTTGTCGTTCTTGTAGTTGGCGATCGGTTCCTTCTTCCCATGATGGGCGATGCTTAGCTCCATGTCATGGGCGCGAGTGGCTAGCTCTTCGAAGGTCCGTGGTTTGATGCCTTGAAGAATGTATTGCAAACCCCATTGCATGCCCTGGATGCACATCTCAATTGAAGAGGTCTCCGAGAGCCTATCTTTGCAGTCGAGGCTTAGAGTGCGCCATCTGTTGATGTAGTCAATGACTGGCTCGTCATTCCACTGCTTTGTGCTCGTTAGCTCTAGCATGCTCACAGTGCGGCGGGTGCTATAGAAGCGGTTGAGGAATTCTCGCTCTAACTGCTCCCAGCTGTTGATGGACTCGGGCTCCAGGTCCGTGTACCACTCAAAGGCGTTTCCTTTTAACGAGCGCACAAACTGCTTGGCGAGGTAATCTCCCTCCGTCCCTGCATTGTTGCAGGTTTCCACGAAATGTGCGACATGTTGCTTCGGGTTTCCCTTTCCGTCAAATTGCATAAACTTCGGCGGTTGATAGCCCCTCGGCATCCTTAAGGCGTCGATCTTCTTTGAATACGGCTTTGAGTACAACTCGGAGGTATTTAAGCTCCCTTCGTACTGTGCCTTGATGGTGTTGGTGATCATCTCTTGCAGCTGCTGGATAGAAAGAGATCCCATTAGTGCCGCTGCTTGATCTGGCTCGGGCTTCGCATCGTTTTTCTCCACCTGAGGCTCATCTTCTGGGTTAGGGTTCTCGTCGTCCTGTGGCTCCAGTCGGCTGACGAGTGCAGCGATTTGCAAGTCTTTTTCTTCCACAGTTCGGGTTAGCCTTGCGATTGCTTCATTCATTTGAGCCAGCTGCTCATCGATTGAAGTTGCTCCAATGGTCATGACTTGCATGGCTGAACCGTCGCTTGAATCGGCATCGGAGAGCATGGATTCGGAGTATTTCCTTGGGCTTTCCCCCCTTGGTGCCCTTAGCGAGGCTAAGGTGATCAAAGGCTCGTGCCTTGGGTGCTTTTGTTCCCTTGGCATAGTTGATGCAGAGGTGAAAGAGGCGGCAGAAGTAGCTCTTGCCATGCTTCGAGTCGTGATGCCTAAAGTGACACCAGTTGCGACGAGGACGCTTTTGTTCTTTACGTCGGTTGCGGGAACAGTTTGAGCCTTCCTTGATGCCATTAATTTTGGAAGTGCGCTTGAATTTCTTGAACGGAGAAAGAGATGAGAGGCAGAGATGGTCCCACTGGGCGTGCCAATTTGTGAACACGGAAAATTCCTGAAACGAAAGAGACAAGAAACGACGCGCACAAACAAATATTAAGTATTTGATGATTTTGGGTTACAATCTCTCTCTAATTTGATCCTCTGATTCGATCTCCGTAAGGTGTTGATTGGTGAGTGTTTCGTTGATCCAAGGGCCGTCGAGGCTTAATCTTGGATGAACAGTTGGAAGTTTCTTCAAAGGGCCGTGGGCTTGATCTTTGAAGGTGGATTTGAGCGGATCTTCAAGGGCTTTTGGGCTTGATCTTGAAGAAACGGTGATGAACAGATCTTCAAGTGCTTTTGGGCTTAATCTTGAAGAACGGTTGGATGTATGGATTTGTCGACGTTGTTGATCCAAGGGGCCGTTGGGGCTTGATCTTGGATGAACAGATGATGAACGATGGTGTTTTCTTCAAGGGCCGTCGAGGCTTGGGCTTGATGAACAGCGGATGAGCGGATTCGATGATGTTGTCGATCCAAAGGGGCCGTTGGGGCTTGATCCTTGAGGATGAACAGTTGATGAACGATGAACGCTTTCTTCAAGGGGCCGTCGAGGCTTGGGCTTGAAGGTGGATGATTGTTGATCCAAGGGCCGTCGGGGCTTGATCTTGGAAGAACGATGAACGAAGAACGAAGAACACTTTCTTCAAGGGGCCGTCGGGGCTTGATCTTGAATTGGTGGATGATTGTTGATCCAAAGGGCCGTTGGGGCTTGATCTTAGGATGAACGAAGAACTAAGAGAGCTTTCTTGATTCTTCGGGAACCTGGATGCTTGAGAGCTTCGGAGTTTCAGAGCTTCAGAGCTTGCTTAATGATTTTGGTTCCCTTAAAATGAATGAAATAGGCTTGTATTTATAGAATTTTCCAAGGCCTAATTTTTGAATATAATATCCCAGATGAAATAAGTCGTTTCTGCCAGGTGTTGACACGTGTCCTATTTGATGACTTTTCCAACTCATTTCAATTTTCGTTGAGTCACACGCTACGTGTAAAATTTATGTAATACATGAGCGTTGACACTTTGATTTACCGGTCAACATTTATTTACGAAATTTCGATGTCTACAAATGTCACTTGCTATTTGCCCTAAATATTTGCTTTGGTCATTCCACAAGTCATCTTGTGATCTAAACCTTTCCTTTTTTGTCATTACCAAAGGATGAAACGAAATAGAAAATCAAAATTGACAACATTGATTTCAAAAGAAAAAAGTTCGACATCAAATTAAATCAGCATATGTACTCTTCAAAATGACGCTGTTTTAGTCCTTAACTTAAGTAAAAGAAAAACGATGTGTAGCTCAAAGAAAGAAAAAACTACATGTCGTTTTTTCAGGGATTTGAGAGATCCCTTCGTGATGTCAGCAGCCATTTTTCTCCTATTTCCTCCATGCACACGCTATTTCACGTCGTTCACTCTTGAAGACTCAAAATTATTCAGCTCCACTTCCTTTTTTAATCTCTCCACCATTGCTAAGATCCGTCCACCAACAAGAAAATATAGAGAAGAACAAGCATGTATTTTTAACCTAAATTTTCAATTTCTTAGTTCCAATATGTATTTCCATTTTTGTTTTAATTCCCATTATTGCTTAAGTTTAGGATGGTGAGTTGGTGATTATTATGAATTGGGTTTATGTTAGTTGTGATTTTGTGATGTTTAACCTTGATTATTAATTTTAATTTGTTGATTAGTTAATTGGGAATTTGAATTATGATCGGTTAATTGACGAGGAGAGGTATTTGAATATAACTAAGGGTAAGAAACCATCACCACCACCACCACCATCACAACCAAACTAATCCAAGTAATGAATCTTCCAAGAGAATGAAATTGGATGAAATCTTAGTTAATCTTCCTGCATACCCAAGACTTTGGCCTCCAATGTCAGAGTATCCTAATTCTCGAGATGAAATTGGAAAAGCATATAAGCTTTCATTTTTGAAAGTTGTAATGTTGTTTCCTTTATGATTTATAATAGTGTCGTTTAATTTTAAAGTGTTTTTCCACAACTACTCATAAGCCGTCATATTTTGTCCACCCAAGATTATTTTTGAATCCGTCCTTGAATATTGTCTCACTTTGTTTACCAAATGACCAAGAGAATAAAACTTCAATCATTATATGCATTATGAGGATGCCATTAGTACACTATATATACAGTTATTTTACCAAAGTTATTGTATTGGTTCTATATGAGAAATTAAATATGTAGGAAAAAGTAGTTGAACACAAACAATACTGTTGACTTCTAATATTTATATATGAGAACTAGTCAACTTGCCTGAAGATTAAGGTCACCAACTCAAAATATCTTAATCTTCTTCATCGCGCGTCATCAATTTGGCCGCCAAAGTCATAGTACATAGCCACAAATTCGGACCATGCAGATTACGTCGTCGTTCCTACAAGTACAACTACTGTTCCATCTCTTCGACTAGTATATATCGTGAGTTGCAACATGATTTTCCTGGACCACGTTATTTTCATGCATTGCTGTTTCTGCTTGAATCTCTACACAACCAATAGTGCCACCCTCTCTCTCTCTCTCTCAAGAAACACGTTGGTGTAGTGATGATCCCATGGGCATACCAGGGCCGACCCTGAGAATTTGGGGACCTTAGGCGAGTCTTCAAAGTGGGGCCCTAAAATTCTCAGATCTCCAACTCTTTGTATATTGGTATGTAGTAAAAAAAAATCGCTAATTACATTAAAAGTCTATTTCTTCATCGAATATCATTAAAAATTCATATCAAAAGAAAAGAGATACTAACATTACTTAATATTACATGTCACATGTCTTTAGACGCAAATGCACTAAGTGTTTGCAGTCAAGAGATTGAGAGTGAAGAGCAATAAAACTTGATGATCAAGAGAGTAAAAAACAATAAAACTTGATTGACGAATATAATAACTCAACAACGCCAAGTGGTTCTCTTGCGTTCTTTCTAAAATCAACACACACTAGCGAATCAAATTTTAGAATAACCTAGTTTAAAAATAAATTATTGAAAAAGAAAATTTAAAGTCAAAGTTATGGTTACCTCAAATTCCAATCTTCAGGACCAAGTGATAGTTGCTTAAACATTCAATAGAAATAGAAAGGCTGGGAAGTTGAAAGAAAAATGATTACAAAGTTATGATTATTCTGGTTTTTGTTATTTTTTAGGTTATTTTCAAAAGCAAAAGAAAAAAAATGCATTTGTACATATTGAGGCCATTAATTTCACTAGCCTCTTGTCACACATGTAGGCATGTGACAATTGGCCTTTGTATTTTTTTATTTAAGAAACTCAAGTTTTTTCTATTTATACAATTTATATTAAAAATATTTTTGAAAATAAATAAGAATTTAAACATAAACCACCCACTAACATGAAGTTTTGTTATTTTTTTTCTAAAGTTGAAAATTTTAAATTCATTCAAAATTAATATTTGTTGAATTATTTTAACTCCTTTTGATTCTTGTAATTTTAAATTTTTAAAGAGCAATTTATCTTTAATTTCATAGATTTGAAAAAAGCAAAAACTAATGCCACCTACAATGTCATAGCCCGTCCCAAGAAATATTTATCGCTAATGTGAAAAGACTAGATTACCCTTGGACATTAAGAAGTGTGGTGTGTGATTTGTTTTGAAATGAAATTATTTGAATTTTCCTAAGTTTTTGGAACCACTTAGGAACTAAGAAACTTTGGTTTTGATTGGGTGTTGATTAGTTTGGACCACACATATCACTTCTCCTTTCTCTCTCTTCCCTCTCGTGTTCTCTCTCTGTCCCTCGGACTCTCTCTATCTCTCTCTCTTCTCTTCCGTACGAACTCAAACCCAAAACCCATTGAATCGTGACCGATCGAGGACGTTGAAGGCACCATTGTGTTCCTTGCAAACTCAGGAACACATCTAGACCATTTTCAGGTAAGGATAGCTTCATTTTCACGTTGAAACCATAACCCCGATTTAGGGTACTATTCATGCAAACGTTAAATCTCGTGTTTTTGGAAATTTCAAGCTTGTAGGAAGCTTAGTGAGGTATCAAGGAAGCTCGGAGAGTTTTGTTTGAAGGTTTTGGAGGTCGGGATCGTGTGGATGAAGCTTGGCTGGTTTTTCTTGGAATTCTCCGGTGAGATCCCGTGACTTTTAGAGCTTTAAAATGGTATAACGTGATTGTAGATGTCCTTAGCTTCATTTTGGTACCAATTGCATGAAAAATGGTTGAGAAACGAGTGAGAAATCAAGGTTTTAAAAATTCCCAGTTTTCCGGCGACGGCGACGGTCGCCGGAGTCCCAAGGTTGAAGGTGACAGAATATTCCGTCAAGTTTGACGGAATATTCCTGGAATATACCTGACGGCGTCAATTGACACCGTCAGTGTGCCTGGCACATGGCCGCGCGTGGGGGGCACGTCTGGCCGTGCCATTGTCGGCGCGTGGGGACGCGTGAGGCTTCCAAATTTTTTTCTAAAAATATGGGGATGATCCTGAGGTTGTGTAGATCACTGTGGTATATTCATATACCCATTTTGAGTAATGTATGAGAAGTTATTGGCTAGTTTTGTATATGTGTTTAAAAATAACGTTCTTATAGTTAATTCGCATATAGGTGAGACCTATCCCGAGGACGAGCGTATACACGGGCAACTCGGGGGTTATGACCCTTCGACTTATCAGTGAGTGGGCTTTTGTTTTCAATATATATTTATACACTTGATATATTTCCCAGAAATGCATTTTTAAAGAAAGTATGCTTTGAAATAATATGCCAAATGCTTCTATATTTTGAATATGCCTTGCATGATTGCATACATTTATAAATGTGGTGCTGTGGAGGCACATGTGAGTTCAGGTAAATTATGTTTGGTTGTGTGAATCATTGATGATGTGATATGTGATATGTGATTAAGTAATGTTGAGCTCATAAAGCTGCACCTAAGGTGATTGTGAATTAGCCAGAGATATGAAGTACATGCCTGTTTATTTATGTCACCTCCCACACTATATGCTCATATTGGATCCAACTTAAGTGCACAGTCTTGTCGTACAGACCTTATTCATGGTTCCGACTTGTAGGTGACTAGCGAACTATTGTCCGGCTATTATGAGAGAATAGAGTTTAGCATAATTATATTTCACCCAATTTTATCGTACAGACCCTTTTCAGTGGTTCTGACTTATGTGCAGTATATTGCCGTATAGGTCATAGTAGTGACTCTGGCTAGATTGAGTTTGAGCTATGAATTATGGGAAAATCTTACATGTTTTACAGCGAGGGGTTAGTATGTTGATAAATGAAATGTTTTTTTGTAAAACATTTGTTTTTGCCCACTCACGTTTTCTGTTTTGCGCCCCTCCAGGTTCTAAGTAAGTTGTTGTTAGTGGCTCGGGATCGTCGACAGTTCTGACTTATTTGAATAATAGTAGGACATTCCTGGTACTGTGTAACTAGTACTTGTCCTACTGGACTACACCTAGACTTATTATGCTCTGATTAGGAGTGTTCATTATTGTAACCAACTCATATCACTTTCGTTTAGTAGTGCACTCTAGTAATTTGGTTTTCAATTATTCGTGTATTTGCTATCTTTATCGCTTCCGCACTGTGCACATGGCTACGTCACTCTCACGTGACGGCCAACATGCCTTAACCTCGGTCGAGGTGTGTCAGTCACATCCTGGCTCGGGTTCACCACATCCCGGGCCCGTTCCACCACCGTAGCACGATATTATCCGCTTTGGACTTACCATTCCCTCACGGTTTTATTTTTGGGAACTCACGAGCAACTTCCCAGTGGATCACCCATCATGGGAGTGCTTTGGCCCCCTTCTCGCTTAACTTCGGAGTTCCGACGGAACCCTAAGCCAGTGAGCTCCCAAAAGGCATCGTGCTAGGTAGGGATGAGAATATACATTTAAGGATCACTCCCCTGGGCGATGTGGGATGTCATATACAAGGTGTTTCAAACCGCCCACCCCAATGAAAATGGAGTGGAACCGTTTCCACTGTACCCACGAAATAATCTTGATGCTTGTTACGTTTTCTTTATTTATATTTTATATATAGGATGTATAAAAAAATTTGGGGCCCCCTCCGAACTTGGGGGCCCTAGACGACCGCCTACCTCTGCTACCCTTAGGGTTGGCCCTGGGTCGTACATAGGGAATGAGTTACACTCCGCATTCCTATTTGCGAAGGCTGCAGAATGAGAGTTTGGATCGTTGAAGAGAAGTAGAGATCAAAGTCATTCAAGTTTTTGAGGTTTTGTGAATTGAGCCAGGGACATCAAGATGGGCAAATGGAGGCTATATTGAAATTAAGTCGTCTGGATCTTTCAGTCCTCACACTATAGACACAAAGATCCGAAGTGAATCTCAATCTGTATATATGGACATACGTACACATTCATGCACAAAACTACAACCAACGTGGACATATAATATGCTTACACTAGGGCTGACGAAAGAAAACTATACGTGCATTCAATGGGAACGTTTGTGGCCGATTGAAGCCAAATTATATATGTATGCGCGCATCAAACAAAACGTGAAATACAAGCATTGGTTACAAACATCAACTGATCGAGGGTTATGTCAACACACCACTACAACAATTTGAAGCTCATATAACACAAACAATGAACAGATGGCAAAGATGACTTATATCAACTACTCACTAGAAGCCAACAACTATTCTACCAAATCATATAAGACTTTTAAAACATTTGTGTCCATAGTAGGATCTTCTTGAGAATTCGTGCTCTCAACAGTCGAGAGGGAACTGAAACCTCGCAACGAGAACAAGTATAGCTGCACATGACATCCCGTCGACTCAAAAGGTTAGGACACTTCTGATGCAGAATTATATCTTAGGAATATATTCATTAATTTAGTCTCCTATTTGTAATAGAGTTAAGAGATTACTTTCCTATATATTCCTTACATTTATGATTTTTTTTTCCTGTTTGTAGCAGAAAAGTTAATAGAAATAGGTGTTTTTGTACCTCATGGATGAGACTTTGAATGATCAAGAAAAAAAAATTTGAGACTCGAACGATTTGAAATTACCAAAATAAAAAAAAAATGAAAAATAGAGAGAGAGGAAATTGCTCTATGTACAGGGAAATTTTTTTAATGGGTCCGGAATTCATAATCGGTATATCACGTGTTATTATAAAAATGGTAAGATATTTATGTTAAAAAAATTAACAACTTAAAAAATAAAAAAATATCTTATTTATATAATAACACCTAATATAATTCCGAGTAAAATGAAATTTTTTTCCTGACCATTTGGCTCTCTTATCAAATCACCCACAAACTTTTTCCCAAAGCAAACAGCAATGAAAAGAATAGTTTGCTTTTTCATAATTGTACAATCATACTTTTGATTATGTCATTTCATCTTTTTTCTGCTTTTAGACCAACAAAATATTTACCAATTAATTCAACAACATTTTCGAGATCCTCTCAACCAATAAATAGCAACTTTTAGCACTGAGAGATTTTTCGGTATAACTGATACATAGAGTGATACATTATGTATCATTATATAAATGATGAAATATTTATGTTAAAAAATTAATAACTTAAAAAATAAAATTTATCACCACTTATATGAAAACAAATGATGTATCACTTATATTCCCATCACAATAAAAAAAATCGCCTTTTAGCACAAACTAAACAGCAAATTCACATAATAACTATTTTCGGTTCATGAATTATTATCGGTCAACTAAAAACTTAGCCTTTTGACCCTGCACTGTCTTAAAGCAAATCAATCACAATCAGCAGGCGCTTAGGCCACCTAGTCACTACTCCATTACCCCATCATCTCTTCAAAGGTATTACTACTACAGCTATGATCTACACAATGCAAAACATCGTGCACCAGTAGCATGTACAGAGGGGGAAAGCTTTGGTGCCATCAGGAGATCATCATGTGAGTATCTCACTTAACTCTCGATTTAGTAGAGTGATGGAGCAGATTCAATTTTGGCTCAGCCACTACCCTCTCTAGTTCAATCACAAGGATATTCTCATGTGAGAATCTCACTCAACTCTTGATCTAGTAGAGTGATAAGGCAGGTGAAATTGTGGCTCCGTCAGTGTCCCTATAGTTCAATCTTATAATGCTTTACGTAATTGGTATACGTACCACGTTAAGATTTAAACCTAATTATTAAGGTAGATTTCTGAGCAAGTTGCATGCTAGCTAAACTTGCTATTATATATATATATATATATATATATATATGTATGTATTCCTACAATTTCGACACAAGAAACTAGTATACTAACTACCAAATGATATTGAGGTTTCTTGTCTTTACATTCTAACAAAATTACATGATAGTACAAACAGAATTTGAACCACAGTAATAGGTGCTTGAAGTAATTTTTTGTGCTTTAATTTGTCATTCACACTACTTTAAAAAACTTTACAGTGCGTGAATTGACATCTTCACGTTGGGTTGAAAGCGGTACAGTATTACTTTAGTTTTGAACGAAATGAAGAGTGTATCTTTGAAAAAAAGAAGAAGAAAGATAAATTAATCTTTATGCAATTTGAACCAGCTAGCTAGCTAATATGCAAAGAAAGAAACATATATGATAAAGAAAATAAGAGTCATACGATTACTAGGTACTTCTTCGATCGCTGAGGAATTTATAGAATTACTGACAGGATTTGCTCCTGAATGTACTTCGTGCAACGCTTTCCTTTTGACATGATGATGATTTCCTTCAACAGATGATGAATAGTAGAGCTGCTGATGATTGACATGAAATAGATCAGGAAGTGCCTGTGTGAAAGAGAGAAGAAAAATATAGTAGTCCTCAAGTTTGTATTCTGTGTAGTTACCTTGACCCGGAAATCATTTGATGATTCTCTTACTACCTTAGTCTTGGTATCCTCATCTGAAACAAACACAGGTTCATGTTAACTCATCAGAATATATGTGCGGGAGAGGGAGGGAGAGAGAGAGAGAGAGAGAGAGAGAGAGAGAGAGAGAGAGAGAGAGACCTTGTACTTTTCTTGTGGCCAAACTTGAGTGAGCAAAGAGATCATGGGAGAGGGAGACTAGAAGGATTAGGAGAAAAATCAAGTAGAAGTTCATAGTGTTTCGTTAGTAGGGGATCATGATAGAATATTGGTGATCAACGATAAGAAGTGTGGTGGAGAGAGAGAGAGAGAGAGAGAGAGAGAGAGAGAGAGAGAGAGAGAGGCTCCAATGCAATGCATAGGGAGATGATGCTCAGTTCAGACAGTTTGAGATAGACAACAAAAGATAGTAGTACGTTTGTCTATTGTAGTTGGGGATGCACATGGAGAAGTGCATTCACACGCATGTGTGCATATAAGCGATCCTTTTATTGTAGGAGAACAACTTACATAGAAATTGTACATTATCACGTGATCTCTCGTGCCAGTACAACGAGAACATATGGACTAAGTTTTTTTATTTCATTGGCACCAAGATCCTATAAATTTTTTTATTTCATTGGCACCAAGATGTCATTGAAGCAGTATACTTATATCATATTAGTCGTTAACTCATTGCATGCTTCTTTGGGGATGTTTTTATATCTATTCAAGTTTGACTTGTTTTTTCGGCCTTTGGTCCTGAATGTGAGTAAAAGACGAAAAGGGGAGACGCATTTGGAAAACTACGTTTGTAACTAGGACAACCATGTAGCAGCGTTCCCAACCAATTATCGCATGAAATAGCTAAAACTTGACGGGGAGTGATAAGATTGCAATACTGTTATCTTAGACCATCTTCAATGAAAATGTCAAATTATAAGAGTTAAATTACAATTGATAGCTGATGTGGTAATCTGATGTTTTATGTTAAATTTTATACTTATCAGAATTGTCAAATGTTATTTTCTTATTTTAATATACTTTTAAATTGTTGTAATTGTTAAAAAAAAATTATTGATTGAATGTTAGTTGAATAAAGGACCCACCATTAAAATGAACTAAAAATAAATTTGACATTAATGTCCAATTTGACTTCTAATCACAAAGCCTTTAAATCTAATAAATAAATAATACTTCGATTGTATAGACTTTTGATGTTAAATATGCACAGTGACATCCCACTTAAGATTTTGACATCTCATTCGAAGATGCTCTCTGGCCTCGTTTGGCAGTTCGGATTGTACTCTACTGACTATTTCTATCGGATTGGATAAATAATCACTGAATAGTACTGACTAAATTAGTCGGGCGTTTGGTGCAGTATCAGATTAATGATCGTATTATTTATATAGTGTTTGATATTATATCGGATAGGAGGAAAACTTAAAAAAAAAAAAAAAAAACAAACAAACAACTGAAAATCTAGTTCCCAGATCTCTCCGCCCCCCCCCCCCCACCCCCCAAAACTTCCTCCATTTCTCTCCCTTCTTCTTCCCCGACTATGAAGAATCCCAAATAATGAAACCCATATCTCTCCGCTGCACCCCCAAACTCCCTCCCTCTCTCTCTTTTTCTTCTTCCCCGAAGGTAGTTGCAGGTGACAGGGAAGACGATGGCAGAAGGCGACGACAATTGCAAGCGATGGCAGAAGGAAAGCGACGGCAGTTGCAGGCAATGGCAGAAGGCGACGGGGACAGTGATGGCGAGAGAAGGTGACGGGGAGGACGACAGCGATGGCAGAAGGCGACGGGGACCACGCCAAGGAAAGGCGAGAAATAGTGGCTCGAGTTCGCGAGCGGAGAGCGAGAGCAAGAACAAGCGGAGAGGAAGAGACGAGGTTGACTAAGTTATACGGTGAATTTGGACGGTATAACAAAGCAGGTAAACACCGGGTAAAAAAGGTGAGCCCGGATTATTTAATCTAGTGCCTATTTAATCCAAACGGCACCAAACACCGTACACCATATTATTAGTACCATCTGATGCCTTATACGGTGTGCCAAACAGGGCCTTAGTGTCTAAATTGCCCGTAAGCACCTTATGGTTTTGTTGGTAAATGTCTTCAGCTGATTGTGTTGTATCAGGAAAGGATTGAAAAACAAATGCAACAAAGGAAGCGGGCCATAAATAACTAAGGAAAACTAATTAAAAGGGCTTGAAAATTTTAAGTTTTAATGATAAGGACAAAATAAAGAGTAAAATAAATAGTACCATGATTGACTTTTTAATGTAAAAATATGATTTTTCGTTAAAATGAACAGTACTAAGAGCTTTTCGTTAAAATTCCCAAATAACTAATCAAAAGTTTGGCTCGCGTTTCAAGAGCTAGGTGTTAGGCTTTCACATGCTCACACAAAAAAAAAAAAAAAAAAAAAGAGTTACCAAAACATTTCCGATACTATTCACTTTTAACGAAAAACCACATTTATACATTTATCTGATACTATTCACTATACCTATAAAAAAGACTTTTCATTAAAAGAGAAGTTTTTATGAACTTTTCGTTCTAAAAAAAAATCGATCGAGGAGAAAATACATCAACCAGCAACAAATCATGCATCCATAATCTTCCAACACGCAAGAAATCAAAATAAAAATTGAGCTCCGGAAATCACACGCACAATTTAAAGTTAAGAATCCGCAAAACAGGCATTTTTAATAGATCTGCTTTTCGAAGAAGAAATCAATTTGACAACAGCAATTCTTCGTTCTAAGTTCTTCCGAATAATAATAAGCCAATACTGTAGTTAACGTAGATAAAGGCAAAGTGGGGACACGAACCTATATCAACTAATTCGAATGCATCCCTTTCAATCTATAGACTAATTCAAAGATCTGCTCTTCCTGGATATCTAGGGAAGGGAATAACATCTCTGATGTTGTCAATCCCGGTAGCAAAGAGGACCATTCGCTCGAATCCTAACCCAAAACCACAATGTTTGACAGTCCCAAAACGCCGCAAGTCAAGGTACCACTCGTATGGCTCAGCAGGCAGACCCATTTCCTCAATCCTGCAAGTCAGTTCATTTTAACATTACATAATACAACTACGCACTCCAAAGTATGGGGAGAGAGATTCTGCAGACGTCTCCACTGGAAAGAAACTCAATAATATAACAATAATAACAACAGCAGATAAGATCACTAAAACAGACCAATGAAATAATACCTGCTCATAATAATATCGTAACGCTCTTCCCTTTGGCTTCCCCCAATCAACTCTCCCACCTGAAATATACAAAAAAAACATAAATGATAAGCGAAAGATACACAATGCTAAAGTATACAACAGAGCAGTGAACTCAACGATACAAAGTTCAGAGTACAATGCCCACCTTTGGTACCAAAACATCCATAGCAGCCACTGTTTTTAAATCATCATTGAGCCTCATGTAGAACGCTTTGATCCCCTTAGGATAGTTGTAAACGATAACAGGTTTTTGAAATAATACTTCTGTCAGGTATCTGCACAAAACCAGAACGAATCAGTGAGGTCAATTTAATAAGTAACCATAATAAGACAAACCAGTAGACTAATTCTAAGGGACTACCTTTCGTGCTCAGATGCCAAATCAATCCCCCACTCTACATGGTTCTCAAACTTCTTGCCCTTTTTCACAGCATCAATTAGCAGATCTACTGCTTCTGTATAGGTAATCCGTTTAAAGGGTGTCTTAGCAACCATTGTTAGACGATCAATGCAAGTTTTATCAATTTTGTCAGCCATAAATTCCATGTCTTCCCTGCAGTCGTCAAGTAACCACTGACACAGAAATTTCACATACGCCTCTGCACAGTTCATATCATCCTACATGAATACACAAACTATAAGACATCTGCATGACAGTAGGATTCAAAAATACAAAAATTCATGAATACAACTCCTATGTTCCCACGATAAACAAACCATTCTCTAAATCTTACAAAGCATTCAAAAAAATGATAGAGAGAATTGAATTCCGACAACCAACTAAACAATGAAAATAAAGGACCTTTAACAATACTTCAAATTAAGGATACTAGAAAGCAGATATTAGTTCTAATAGAGAATCCTAAAAGAAGGCCAGACAGTCATTTTCTTGGACCACTGTAAAATCTGTATTGTAGCGAAGTAAACCTAATGCTGAGGATTTTGATATTAACATTATTGCATCTACATAGCATTTTGACATGAAAGTTGCCATTATATTGCAGATAATTCATCTCTAGCAACAGTGACCAGTGAGTAAGAGGGGTGTTTTAACAATACTTCAAAGTTCAAAAGAAGACACAAGAAACAAATAGGAATTAAAACAGAACAAAAGGGTTTAGGAAGACTGTTAAGAAGCTTAAGCTAGATTGTTGAATTAAACATGTTCTTAAGTGTAGGTGACCGAAGCATAACACTGGGATATAACATAGAAGACATATATACAACCTAACATTAAAGTACGCAATGCATCTTTGACCACAATAAAGCTTCACACACCTCAAGTTCTGCAAATGCAATTTCTGGCTCCACCATCCAGAACTCTGCCAAATGCCTTGAAGTATGGGAGTTCTCAGCTCGAAAAGTAGGCCCAAATGTATAGACGCTACTAAGAGCACACGCATAAGATTCGACTTGTAATTGGCCAGAAACAGTCAAAAAGGCTTGACGGGCAAAGAAATCTTGGGTATAATCAACCTTCCCATCCTTTCGAGGGATACCAGGTTTAAGCTTAGATCGCTCCTCCAGCTTTAAGGCATTATCCTTTGCCTTTTTAAGCTCAGCCACAGCAGCACCAATTTCCTGCTTACTTGCTTTAGCAGATTTCAGCTGTGCAACATCATCTCCTCTCTCCTTGATGATAAGCTTGGCAGCTTCTATGTCTGCTTCTGATGGAGGAGGGTTCTCAATCAGATCCTTTTCCAACTTTTCAGCTTCACTAAACAAGGTTGTGACTTGAAACATCTCACCAGCACCCTCACAGTCACTGGTGGTGATAATTGGAGTTTGCACATAAAGAAATCCATGCTTATGGAAAAATGAGTGGGTTGCAAATGCCAATGCATTTCTGATTCGGGTAACTGCAGAGATCTGAAAGCAGATACAATATAATCAAATCAAACACTAATTGTCAAAATCATAAGAGGTCCTACAAGCAAGATAAAACTAGAAAAGGCCTTGGAAGCAACACATTATCATCAACAATAACTGCCCTTTAAAATCTCTCCATAAAAAACCAATGTCATATTCAATCAACCATTTTTTTAAAGGAAAAAAAAAGCCTCCACATAATTCATATTTCATTAAAAATTATAAGAAAGAGTTATATTAATGAAATTAATAAGAGTCAACAAGCTGTCCAAAACCAGCATTACATCAATAAGCAGTAAGCTAAAATGGTAAAGAATACACTTCCTGACACAAGTTGAAACCCATAACATTAATTAGGCTCCTTAAAACAGCTGCTTTCCAATCAGCTAAACAATAAATTGTAATGTCTTAAAATGTGAAAATAATTGAAGCGCAAACAGAAGGCCAATCTCACTTAATCCAGTAACACCTGCATCCCCTCCCCACGGTGATTGTCAAAATTCCTTCTTTTCCTCTCAGACCAAATAAACTAAAGCGCCAAAGAACACAATATACTCAACATCATAATTTTTTTTGTTACTTCCAGCAAAGGCTTATGCCTTCTAACTTCCAAGAAAAGAAGGAAATGCATGAAGCTGGAATTACGCATATCTCATTCATTCTTTTCAATAACTACTACTACTTTTCTTCCCTTTTTAAATGAAACCAGATGATAACTACTAATTATCCATTATCTAAGGATCTTTTCCTTTTCACCACTAATACCACAGAATGCTCTGATGGCCAAGTACATGTTTCTAATCAAACAGAACGAACTAAAATACATATACAATAGTGCATAAAGTTATATTAATCATAATGATAAACACAATTAAAAAAAATTAAAAAAACAAATCAACACCCAAGGGCCCAAGTACAAATTAAAAATTTCTATAGGCACACAATATACCTGCGTGTATGGTTTATGAGTTTAAACGTGTTTCATATTGATGCAAATAACTTACAGTGTTGGTTCTGGAACGCAAATGAACATGCTCCCTCAAAAACTCGAGGGTGAGTCTGGTCTTGGGCAACGGGTATTTAGCTGGGTCAACCGGACCCACATGGATCACCTTCTCAACATCAAGCTCCACCTTCTGCTTTTTCCCATCTGGGGGAAGCTTAAGCACACCATCCACAGACAGGCAAGTACCGGTCTGCACAAGCTGCCCAAGGTCATACTTGTCAGCCTTCACAATCACCTGAAGGTTGCTGGCGCATGACCCGTCATTCAGCTCCAGGAATGCAAATGCATCCTTGTCTGCCTTGCGACCAGTCTTCACCCACCCACCAATCCGAATTTTCTGCCCAGCCAACCCAGATCCTCCATCAGGTCGCGAAATAATGGAACGGATGAGGACTCTATCAGAAAACTCCGCTTTAAGAACGGAGGCATCGTCGCTTAAGGTTACTGCAGCAAGCTGGGCACTTGGAGGCGTGGAATCATCAGCCATTAGGAGTTGGAATTCACACTCAAGCCAAAGGAAATAGCTTGAGATGGCAGCTGGGTATTGTTACCCAGGCAAATGTCTGCAAAAGACAAAGGACAACCGATTATTACGATTCAATCTTCAAAATCAAGTGTGTGCATGTGTTTTCGAAAGCATCAAGAAAATACAAGAAAGGAACAACAGAAACAGGAGTAAAGCTAAACACAAATATAAACCTTCATCGAAATTTATAGCACACACATGCAAAACATCCATGGATGCAGCATCAAACACAACCAGCCAAACCAAAACAATGAATTATTAAAAATTTCTAAACTTTATCAATTATCTAGTATGCCCATCACACGCACAACCGAAAAGTCAATGAAATCACACTAAACATTTACGAAATTACACTAAACATCTACAAAATTACCCTAAATCGCAGTTTTTCCACATCAATTTCAATAATTTATAAGTAACCAAACAATGTAAGCGACGACATTTAAACTAAAACAGTAAATCCAAATTTCAGATTCTAAATTTCTGATAGCGAATTGTGAATAGGAAATTTGGTTACCTGACACGGAAGTGAAGGGTTTTTTCGTTTCACTGCAAAACCCCAAGATATTTCGATTTCAGAGTCCCCCTCTCGGTTTCTTGAAACCTTAGTTGTGCACACTTGGGGCCGCAGCCACTCGTTCGCTCGCTCACCACCGCAGCCACCAAAGAGAGGGAAGGATGGGTTCTAGGGCGAAATGAATGAAACGACAAAGGATACAAAGAGAGTAATGCTAGTCAAAAAATAGAATTTGGACCAACAAAAAAGGGCAAGAAATACAATTTTTTTTTCTCTCTTTTCTTGCTTTCAACTTTAAATGATACGTTTTTATTCTGTCCGTGAGCACAGTCAAGCAAACTCATTATCTCAGAACATCGAAGAAAACCAGCACAAATTTTCTCAAGTTAGGCTTAAACAAGTCATTCATCAAACTCTAAAAGGTTGCAAGTGCATCAGTGAGGCCGAAAGCTGTTTTAGGCACATCATCAGGTTGCATTAGAATCTAGTGGTATCCATCGAAGATCAAGCTTGGAGAAATAGGTAGCACCATGTAGCTCATCAAGTAGGTCATCAATCAAAGGAATAGGGTATTTATCCTTGATTGTCAGTGCATTGAGTTCTCTATAATCAATACACATGCGCCAGGTTCCTTACTTCTTCTTCACCACAATGATAGGAAATGAAAAGGGGCTATAACTTGGTCGAATGTACCCTGCAGCAAGCAACTCTTAAACAACCTTCTCAATTTCATTCTTTTGCAAATGAGCATAATGATAAGGGTGCAAATTGGGAGGTTTTGCCTCAGGCACCAATGGAATATGGTGATCATGCATCCTCGAAGGAGGCAGCTGAGAGGGTAACACAAACAAGTCTTCAAGGGCTGCAATGAGAAGTTGCAAATCTTGTAGTTAAGATTGTGCTAAATCACTTATCTGTCCATTTTGATCCTCCAACAAAAAGAGACCTAAGTGTGAGTGGGAGAGTTCCTTGTCTAAGTGGTGGAGTGAAACTTCCTGGATAAGTGCTTCCACTTGAGGGTTGTGATACAACTTATAGTGTTGCTAATTCTTTGTGAATTCCATTGTCAACAATTGGAAGTCCCAAAGGACAAGGCTGATTGTAGAAAGCCAATGAACACCCAAAACAACATCATATCCTCTTAGAGAGGGGAATAAAGGTCCACTTCACACTCATAACCTCCCAAAGATAGAGAAGAAGACCTGCAACATCCATAATTTTTCACTTTTCCTCCATCTGGAATCATAACTTCAAAACATTGAGTAGATTGAGCTTGTTGCCCCTACTACCTCAAAAGCTTTGAATCTATGAAATTATGGGAACTACCAGAGTCCAACAAAATCCTAATAGCTTGTCCATTCACCGAGCCATTAACCTTCATCGTGTGAACAATTTGCTTAACATTAGTACAATAAAAAACACATTCACTCAATTCCATGAATTGTAATTCAGGATTAGATTCATCAACACGCTAATCAAGCAGTCCTAGATCAAGTTCATCAATCATAAGCAATTGTTTAAGACCACATTTATTACCTTTTGTCCACTTATCTAAGCAAAACCAACATTCCCCTCTTTCTCCCTTTTATTGAATCTCATATAGACTCAATTTTTTAATAGGCAAGGTTCCAGTTCTTGGTATAGTGTGAGGATTAGTCCCTATAGGTTGAGGCTTAGGGTTAGTAGCAACTCTAGAAAAATTTGACCTTATCTCAGAAATCTTAGATTCCAATTGCACTGCTATAGCTATAGCATCATGCACAGTTGCAAGCTTAAGAAGTTTCAAATCAAATTTCAACTCACGTTTAAGTTCTCCCCAGAAGTAGCACTTGAGGAGAATCGGACCCAAATCACTAGTTCTATTAGCTAACCTCCTTAATTCAGCTATATAATCTCTGAGTGTACATGTTTGTCTAAGCTTGAATAGTGACTTAGCACTATCATCGAACTCAGATAGACCAAACACTCAACAAAATGCTTTGGTAAAGTTTTCCCATCGTGGTGTGGTGTGCGCACAGTCCATCCATTTGAACCATTTAAGTGTTTCCCCTTCAAGGTGAAAGAAAGCCGTGAGGACGTGTTGAGTGTTAGGCGTAACACACCCTAACTCGGAATGTCCATCTGGACTCCGAATCGAGCTATGTTGGTCGATACTAGAAGGTGACGAAGCCATAAAGTGTAGTGATGTGGAAAATATGAATAAATTTAATGTGGAAAATATGAATAAATTTAAACCTTAAAATGCCTAAGTACAAGGGTGACAAACGCTGCCACTAAATCCTGGAGGGATTATAATGTTTTCAAAAAGGTTTTTATAAAACTTTATTTTCAGGCTCACGCACCTTTATTTTTCGCCATTCCAGGATTTAGTGGCAGCATTCATGTCGACAAAGATTTCTGGCGTACGTTCATATTGAAGACTACTTCATATGGTATAATTCTCAATCTACTTTACTGTACTTTACTTATGCTCTAACATCAATTGTGAAATGAGTTCATTCATGCTCACTAGCACACTCTTATACTTAGACACTTTTAGGTTTAAATTTATTCATGTTTTCCACATCACTACACTTTATGACTTCATCACTCTTCTGGTGTCGACCAACACAGCTCGATTTGGAGTCTAGGTGGACATTCCAGATCAGGGTGTGTCAAGGCGTGTTGTAGAACATGAAGAATCGGTCTGCCTTGTAGATCTAGGCTAATGGATTATCACAATCAACGAAATGAGGGAAATCCACGCTGGGAGTCCAGGATTGGCTAATTTGGACTTCTCGGCAGTTAAATCGGATATGGCTCACGCGGTGGGAGTTGATCATGAATCACTGGAGCTGAAGAACTCTCACTTTCCCGGCGAATTGCGAGTTCCCAGTGAAACTGTTCGAAGTACATCAGAAGACGATTATCCAGATGGACTGACAGTTTGGACTACAGGACCTCAGAGATGGTAGTATGAACGAAAGAGTTCACCGCCTCAGTGATGATAGAGTGGATATAAGCAATGGAAGCTTCGAGAGCTGAAACACGAGCGTCTATGGGTGTCACACGAGCGGTAGTAGGTCGGCGGGGCATACACAAAGGAAGGGAACTAGGAGAAAATGGGTGATACCAATGTTAGCACCCAAAATCTAGATTCGACCCTATAGTAATAGAGGTTACATAGAGAATAAGAAGAACAAGGGAATTTCTATTTTAATTTCAATAATGATCGTTGCCTCCACTATCAAGAGGTTGTAACAAACTCACCAAACATGTGAGTGCTAACTCAGCAATACAAGACAAAACATAATAAAAATATCCCTTCAACTTACTAAAATACTACTAAATCCCAACTTATTACATTTCCATACTAAAACTACTTTTTCTTTTTCATTTTCGTCATCTTTCTTGTGATCAAGGTAATCACAAAATTGGGTCATAACACCAGATTGCAACATCACATTCGCATGTCTGATGGTCGCACCAGAAACAACACTCATGCGATCAAGGTGGACCCCACCACTCTCCAGCGCCTCAACGATCAGCTTCCTATGCGCGTCCTCGCCCACCTGGCCGAGGAAGCATGTTGGGTAAGAAAGTTTTCCACCATAGGCACCCTGGTTAACGCCTTTGTCGCCGGGCAGGGTCTGTTCGCTCTTGGCCGAAATGATCCCACGTTTATTGCGTAACCGGTCGATTTCAACGTAGATGTTGGCATTGGCAGAACCGACCACCAAGAGCGGCATGGTTGTGTCGGTAAGAGGGGTTACTAGGTTTGGGGTTTTTGACGAGTCTATGGAGAAATAAGGAAATGAGTTTGTTTTTTTTTATTGAAGATTTGGGTTTACCTTGTTGATTGATCTGGTTTGGTGAGTTGAGAAATGGGTTTGAATTTTTTCGTGCCATTGATTTGATGGTGAGAATGTTCATAGGTGGGGCCATGAAATGACCAGAATGGTCCTGGCTTACCTTGAATTTTTTTTTTCTCACACAAAAAACAAGAGTTATTCTTTTGATTTCCAATGATTTTTCACGGGATTGAGGCCCCAATTAGAATATTTTTCTTATTTCTTTCATTGGGTTCGATTTGAGGCTATGACTTCTATGCAATTAATCAGTGTCATTATGAGTTTTGCAGAAATTAGGTGATCAGAAGAAGGAGAAAGAGAAAATAGGTGAGATAACTAGTTTTTATTTTGATATTTGCTTTATTCTCATCCTCCTTCATTCCTCCACCACTTGACAAGAAAGACTTCACACCAAACCCAAAAGTATTAGCTTAGGACATGACATACCTTTATTTTTCTTATGTCACAAGAGCATTTTAGAGTTAGATTTTTAGGCCCTTCCTGAACTAAAATTCTGACTCCACCATTGAAAATGTTGCTACTCAGATTGCACTCATTGCTCTCTATCTCTCGTCTGAGTGAACTTTCAAGAGTGATGATGCTAGAAAATGAAGGGAACGTACCCGACAGTTTTCTGTTGAGACCTAAAAATTTTGTCACTTTTACTTTCCAATTTTACACTTTAAATTTTGGAAAATAAGCCACTTAGTACTACAGTCTATTGGTATTTATTTTCACTTGTAAGTGAGAGGTTTTAGGTTCAAATTTCGTAGATGGTGAATTCAATACTAAATTAGGTTGTCCATTGTGTGACTTAGCCAAACTTGACATGCTTCAATCCTGATATTCCCCGAACACTATAATAGACACGTGATGGCCGACACCCGAGGGTGACGAAGGCCATTTATTGAATGCAAATGCTGAGAACTAAAAATAAGAATAAGAATAATAGAAATTTAAATATAATGAATATGAAATTTAGGAACGTGTTCAGAGCACACATCTAATCTAGAACACTAAAAGAAAGAATACAAAATTGAATGAATAAAGGAATGTGGGTCCTACACCGAGATGACTCGAAGATGCCAATGCGGAAGTGCCTTGATGCCGGGATTGTACGCCTTGATTCTAAGTCCTGAAAGAGGTGCAAAACAAACATGAGTGGACCAAGTTGATATATATATATATATATATATATATAAAATAAAACAGTTATCAACATACTAACTCCCAGGTTTTATGAAAACACATATAGCATGATAAATAAAAATAGGTTTTTCGAAACCTAGCATGTCGTGTAAAGTCTCAAAACATATCTCGTATATATAGTAATCGCTAGTGAATGTCCAATCTCACTCCAGGCCCCATGCCAGCTCCCCGTCCACGTGCCAATTGCAAGAGGAAAATCACCTTCAGGCCTCGTGCCAGCTTCCCGTGTCTCTTAGCCCGTAGTTAGAGATTATTTCTTCAAGCCCTATGCCAACACCATAACCTTGCCCGTGACATAATCTATCCCTCGCCCCTTAGCGAAATAGGGACCACTAGGTAAGTACAAAACCATAGAACATACATATATTTGAAAAGCAACTTCATAGTATAAAGTCATCCATCATCTATACTATAATGAGGTATTTGAAACATGTTCTAAATATTATATCGTCATCCATCATTACTTTAGTCTAAAGAAAGCATTGCAATTGGCACTGTTCTTTACTGTTCATTGTTTTTGGACCCCAATTTCACTTTATTTACGAGGCTGCCACTGGCTCTCTCTGCTGCTGATCTTCATGCCGCGTGTTATAATCATGGAAAGGCAGGGGTGCGATGGTCATTTTAGTCTGTAGGGTTTCGAACGGGATGGGTGGGTTAGAGACTTTCATTTCCTTTCTTTCTGATGAGCTGCAGTGGGACTCGGGGACAGCATGCCGTCGGGAGAGAGAGAGCGAGCGAGCAGAGAGAGAAGAGAGACAGGGAGGAGAGAAGAGAGACAGGGAGGGAGAGAGATAGAGATTTAGTGAGAGGAAGGCATGCGGCTTGCAGGCAGACAGAGTCACAGGGGGTGTACGATTCGAGGGAGAGAAAGGGGGTTGGTTTCGAAAGCTCTACCTAGGGTTGTTTCAAATCTTTTGTGCTTTAGGATTAGGTTTACAAACTCTATTCATATCATGCAGCTTCAGATTCGAAATTGTGATTTTGGTCGGCAAGAATTCTAGGGTTTGTGACGTTTGTGAGGTTTACACATTTCAATCTCCTTTTGTCTTCGAATTCTCTCTAATTTATTGCTATGTGATGTAACTCTTATTCTGTGTATTTTACTGATCAATCGAACATGCAAAGGTAGTGATTGAAGCCTTTTGTTGCTGGTTTCCCTTCGATTCAAAATGTAAGCTTTCTTTCAATTCCTAGATTACTGTTTGAATAAACATAGGTTTTAACTGTTCATGATTTTTGCTAATAAATTAGGGTTTCTTGCATTGTATTTTTTTGTCGTTCTCTTGGTCTCTTTGCGTCTCGAGAACCTAATTGCAGGTTCCTTTTCCATCTTCAATCTTTGCTTTTTCATTTTTTTTTATTATGCTGCTTTTCTATTTCCAGGTTCTTATATGTTTTAATAAGCTTTAATTTCGTTTGATTAGCTTTAATTATATTTGATGTAGAGTATATCTATGCTTTGAAGCTCTGACATTTCCAGGCTGTGATTTGGTTTGACGTTTTGTGCTTGGCTTTACTTCTGTGCATAAAGAAATTTAAGAGTTTTCTCAATTTAAGTGTTTTTCTCAATTTGTTTTGTTCTGTGCATTTAAATTTAATTGTTTTTCTCAATTTTTTTCGTAATTTGTTTTTCTCAGTTTTGGTTATTTGAACACCTAAATCATGTTCTGTTTTTTATCATGTTGATTCAAAGAATGGCCCTTTCTTTTGCCAATCATTTAAACCTAAATGATTAAAAACAGTTCACACATTTGCTTCCATTTCCAAGCTGTCATTTGGTTTAAGGTTTTGTAATTTGCTTTGCTTCTATGCATTTCAATTTCAATGTTTTTGTCAATTTGCATTTTTATTTGCATATTCCAGCAAAGATAGATATTTTTTGGCCAGCCAAAAGTATAAAATGTCAATTTATTGGAGGTGCTTTTCATTTTGTGATTTAATTTTATTCCAAGATTTGTTAACCCAATTGCCATTTTACATTTAAGTTAAGTTTATTCCAAGGTTTTTCATTTATGCCTCTGTTACTTTAAAGCTTCATGTTTCTTTAAACTTCATGTTTTACAAGAATCTAAGGCACAGATGAAACTGTGCCAAACTTGGCATGTGGTCATTCAAACAATTGAATGAAAGAAGAAAATTATGGCAAAAGTGGTTGTTTGTGAATGATTGGACATAATTTTGTTCTTTCATTCAATTGTTTGAATGACCAAATGCCAAGTTTAGCAAGGTTTCATCTGTGCCCTGGATTCTTATCAGCCAAGCATCCCTGTTAATGAATCTGGATTCATATGGTTGTTGATTTGAAATTGCTTTTCACTGTGAGCAGGGTGCAAGTGGTTAATTAGTTAATTGTTTTCACTCAAGTTTTGCTGATTGTTCAAATGAGTTTTAATCACCTAAATCACGTTCTGTTTTTAAATAGGGAGGTTAGTGGGATCTGTTTTGATAAGTCCCTTTATCTTTCGATGTGAAACCCACAAACCAAGTAGTGACGGTTGAAAGCCTCAAACATGGCAGGCGTGAATTGGAGGTACAGTGACGGTCAACAATTGCCTCCGTTGTTGATGAATTTGGCCGTCAGAAAGAATCTTACGGTATGTTGAATTTCTTGAATTTCCATTATTTGGGTTTCCTCTATCCTAATTGCGTTGTATTTCTCATATCAGAGCTGTTACGGGTGGAGGCAAGCTAGAGCTGGTATAGATTATGAATATTAGTTTTGCACAGCGCTGTAATTTTGATTGGTGAGATCATCCTAATTTAAAAAAAGAACAGCCATCTTTCAATTCAATAGTAAAGGCCCTCATTCAAATATGAGTTTTGCATAGCACTGTAAATAGTGTGTAGTTGCAGAATTCCTATTTTGATTGGTAGCTTTGTTGTTTTTTTGTTAAGTTGATTTTAATTTATAATTAATTTACTTAATTTTTAGTACAATTATTTGCTTTCTGGTATTTCGAATCTTTGGATGGAGTTAGTCAAGAGGGGATTGTAATTTTTCAAATTTAGGCTCGACAAAATGATTGAAATTTTGAAACTTTAGGCAATTGAAGGCGTTTGATTTGAGTTTCCGCATTTGATTCAGTATGTAGTATATGTGACTGATTATGTTTTTGGTTGAGGATTGGGGATTTTGGGTGATTAGGTTTTAGTTTCTAGCTTTTGGGTTATTGGGTATATTTTGTGTGTGTGTGTGTGTGTGATTGGAGATCCAATCGCAGCGACGAATTGAAGAAGATGAAGATCATAGTGATGAACGGAGACGAACAGATCCTCTCCTTAGACATCGATCCTTATGAGATTGTAAAACCCTTACTTTTCACTTTAGTAGAAACCCCCAATTGATTTTATAGTTCTTTCAATTAATTTGGAAGTTCAAGTTCTCCTTTTTTTTTTTTTTACTTGAATTTGATTTTTTTTTTGTGATAGGTTGAGAATGTGAAAGCTCTACTAGAGGTGGAGGTGAGAAATTTCATTTAATTCATGATTTATTGTTGTTTTTATTTTAACCTTATTTTTGTGGGATTGTGCTGTTTTGGGGGAAAGCAATATTAAATTGAGTAAAGTTTAGGTCTTTCTGTAATTGGGATTTAGAGTAAGAGATGAAGAACTCAATATGATTGTAGAATTAAAAGTTTAGAACTCTTTTGGTTTGGAAGCTAATTTTAAATTCAGTTAGCTGATCAGTTAATAGAGAAATGTATAACGAATGAGTGCTCTTGGTGTCAGAGATGAAGACTTGAAAATGATTGTATCCAATGACGCCTTGAGGTATACTTGATAATGTTGTACTTTATGTGTAATTCACTGTATAATGTTCATGCATTTAATTGAAGGGGGGAGGGGTGATGTCGGTGTCACAAAGAGGTTTGCATGGTTTGCACAATCACAGGGGTGGGCGTAGGATTTCAGGGAAAAAAAGGGGGGGGGGACTGAGCGGTGATGCTTGAATTGGGGGGGGGGGTTGTTTCTGCGTGTGTGGTCTTTAGTGAAATATGGATCCATAACAGCTTTAAATCTTATGCTTTTTACATGCTTTACTACTTTCTAATTGTTCAAGTCTGTCAATCGATTGATGGGTTTTTCTCTCAAATCATGAAAAGAAACCATATCTATGAGAAGGCCATGTTGTGTTGAAACTCTAAATTTCACTCTTTAGGCCCTCTTTGACTTGAATTCATAGCCAATGTGACTGCTTTTGCAAATTGAATTCAATTTTTAGCTCGGCAGAAGGCGTTTAAATTGGTGCAACTTTCCACTTCTCAGTTCTCTAATCCTAGGGTTTTGGTTTTTTTTTTTTTTTCTTTCTCTCTTCCTCTTGGTACTTTGATTTGGGGTGACAATGATGTACCCTGATCCACAACACCACAAACAACAGCACCCACAACATCAGCAACAACACCCTCAACATCAGCGGCAACACCCTCAACATCAACAGCACCAACCTCAACATCAGCAGCAACATTTGCAACACCAGTAGCGTCAACAATAGGGCGGAGAATTTCATAGCCCCCCCTGGGCGCCACCGGCCCCAATGATGCATCAGCCGTCGGTATGCCCCCCGGAGTATCACAACCCACCTGTGCTTGCTCATCCTCTTCCTTATGATGGTTTGTACCAAATTATGCCTTTGTCTTTGCTATTTTGTTCTGGTTCTTTTCGGTTTTGGTTGGAAATTAATGGAGAATAAAAGAAAACAATTGAATTGTGGGGAAGTACCTAAACAAGAATTTGGTTGCATTATACTTCTTTTGTTGACTGGGATTTTCAACTTTAAAGCGCATTAAACCTTTAGAATTGGTTTTGGATCTTGAAGTTATTGAGATTTGCAATTTAAAAGGGTAGGCCAGTGAGGCCAAGGGTGTAAATGATATTTGAAAATAGTGGTTTAATTTTTTTGAGAGGTTTAGTGCAGAATTTAATATAGTTTCCCTTTTTTTTATAATGAGTGACAAATGGTTTGTTTGTTGCAGCTCATGCTGACACTTTTCTTGGATAAAAGATGAGAAAGCTTACACAGAGGAGAGCAGTTGATTATACTAGCACTGTCGTGCGATATATGCAGGTAAAGTATTCATTTTTTATTATACTTTTGTTCTCAGCAAGAAGTCATCCTTTAATTTGACTGGCACATGTAGTTTGGGTGTGCATTTATTTGTTCATTTTTCTATGTTATATGAACCCGTATATTTTAAAAGTTGTCATGCGATATGGTCTTATCTCTTCTTAAGGAAGACACCATCATTTTAACATCTGTTCCGGGCCAGTAAACAGTCTAACAAACCTCCCTGGAACAACCCAACCACAACCCCTACAAAGGGCAGATCAGAACAGCAAACACCACATAAAATTAAAAACTCCAGTTCGGATATTAAACTCACAAAAGATCACTATGTTATGTCCTTTGGATATGTCTGTTTCATTTTAGGTGTAAATAACCTTTTTAAGGATTCAGGTTGTCATTGTCTCTTAAACTTGCAAATTTATGTTAGTGATCAAGTATCCTAAAATCATTTATTATTGTGTTCAGTTACTGGTATAATTTTTTTTTTTGGTCAAAATGGCGAGTTTCTCAATACAGTTTTAATTTTTGTGCGAATAATGTTTGTAAAAAGTGTGTTTTTATTTAGTTCACCATTCATGCTTTTAAAGATAAGAAGTCCAATGCTCTCTCAGATGTTAGTTTTGGGAGGCAAAGTTTTGAGCTTTCTGCATTAAATGTCTTATTTTTCGGACAAAATTTTGTGTTTTAAGATGTAATGAACAAATTGTTGCTGGTTGGGTTTTGTGTTGTTGCAAATTTACTTGAGATCCTCACTTGATATCCCATTTATGCTTCCTATGCTTCCTTCTGCATAAGGACCAACCCTGGACATCCATTACTCATACACTTCCTCTACTTTATAGCAGGCTGTGCTACCGAATTTGAGTTAATTTTTGTAACTTTTTTGTTAATTGTTGAATTGGCTTCTAATTATATGTTTTTGCCTTTTTAATTTACCGAGAAATTGATGAAATTAGAATGGAAAGTTGTTTATTTGGTCAAAATAGTTGAAAATTCACATTCCTTAATGCTATTTTATTGGTTGAGGTTGAATTTGGTACTTTTCCTTGGGATGCAAAATTTGTACTGTAATATTAACTGGATATACTCTTACTTTGATCTACCTGTTTAATGGGCAATAATCTAACTATCTGCTGAGTTGAAATTAGTCAAATAGGTTCTTTATTGACTGGGCTTAATAGGTTTTTGGTGGCATTTTTTATGAAGGTAATTTTTTTGGTGGGTTTTGTGTTTACTGTAGTGAATTTTGGGTGATTATGTTAGTGGCGTTTGTATTTGGGTTTGGGCTTGATGGGGTTTGTTTTTGATGATTGGTTGTTGGTTATGAACTTACTTTCTTGGATTTTTTTATATTTTGTTATTTAAATGTGTTGTTTTTTTTTTTTTGGTGAAGAATTAAATGGAATTTTGTGTAATGTACTACATTGATGAGTGCTTTGTTTTCAGTCCATTCTTGGGTACATAATCTGATCTCCTGATAAGGGGCATCACCTGAAAAGGTATCACATGATTTGATTTCAGTTCAATGTTTCGTTCATTGTTCGGGGTTGTTATTATCAATGTAGAAGTTTTGTTCTCAGTTTGAGGTTCTGAATTATTTTGATTGAAAGTTTCGAACTTTATGACTTACGATTGAAAGAATAATTTTCAACTATTTTCATATAATGCAATTTCTGTTCTTGCAATTTGTTAGGAGCAAGATCGGTTGTTGAAACACCATTTGTGAGAGTTTGTGCGTCAACTAACATAAAACAAAGAAAGTCTTCACACCAAATGGATGGGAATCGGTAAACCATTCAGAACCTAAAACTCATTTCCTTGGTAATCTCCATTACTTATTGAATTAGTATTGTTATTATTATTATAATTTTTGCCCACAAAGAGAGCTTGATACTAAGAAAATGAGAAGCTTATGAAACCACAATAGGGTATAAATAGTCAATAATTTTATCCATTTGCTCTATAATTACTGCATAAAAAACTAAAAACCTAGACTATCTGCTGAGTTGAAATTAGTCAAGTAGGTTCTTGATTGACTGGGCTTAATAGGTTTGTGGTGGCATTTTTTATGAAGGTAATTTTTGGGTGGGTTTTGGACAAGAAACAAGAACCATTTTGCTTCATTGTTCCAAAGTATTATGTAGAGATTGCTTTAATATCTTGGCTTCTTGGCTGTATGTCGGGTGTCTGAGATAGGATTTAGGAGATCTGGTTTAGGTTTTGCAGAGAGAGAGAGGGGGGGTGTTCCGAAAGAAATGTGAGGGGATTTAGGCGAGGGATTTCAGGGATTTGTTTAGGGTTTCTTTTCTGCAATTTGCAGACAGACAGATGGGACAAGGGTGAGAAAGAGAGATGGGAGAATTTTTTGTGAGGGTAAAGGGAACGGGTAAGGGAGGTATGGGTATGGGTAGGGGATGGAAAAGCATTTCGTTTTCCATTTCTTCCTGAAACTCGAGGGATTTATGCGATTGCAGAGAGAGAGAGAGATGGGGGTGTCTGTTAGGTGCCCTTTAATTGTCACTTTTGTGATTTGTCCATCCTTGATTGTTGTGTGATTCATTCTCACGAACGTTCTATGCACAAGGTTTCATATTATTCCTTCCTTTTAATTTTGATATTATTGTGCTTAATTTCAATTCTGTTTTATTGGGTGATTGGATTAACAGACCTTGGATATTTTGGTATAATAATTTCACATCACGTGTTGCTCTTTTGCATCACCTTAATTGTTCGTCAGATGCTAACTTTTAATTATGTTTTCTTTGGGTCAGTCTCCATCTGGTAAATTTGTCCATCCTTCTGGAGTGGAGCACTATCTTTCTAACAGCATAAATGCTCTGAGAAACTGCCATGGAGACAAACAGTTGTTTACTCCATTCTAGGTATGTTTTTCTTTAGTATTTTAGAGGGATTCTTAACTCTTCCCCATTGTAATCTTAACCTTTGTATCTATCTCTCTCAAAAGACGATGAGAGTAACAACTGTTGAAAAGCAAATTCTCAGATGTATCTAAGCTTATACATACATTGGACAAAAACTGAATCTTAAATTGGGGCAGTGAGTTCTGCAACATCCTGGTGCTGCATATATTGTCACTTTTAAAAGTTGTTTTATGTCATTTTCGTAGGGCAATTTAGTAGATATTTAGCACATAAAAGAAGATGCGTGAATCAATACATTTAACCTAATAGTGATTTGGTTCAACGTAAAGACTACTGCTAGGGCACTCAAGTCATTTTCTTAATTTGTGCGCATATATATTATACGTAACCAACACATGTTTTCAAAGGACGTTAGTGTTCAAGCTCTGTTGATATTTTATTCAGTTCATTTTGATTTTGTTTTTCAGTTGTGGTGATAGGATTGTTTTTTCTCTTTTCTTTTTTCTTTTTTTCCCCCCTCTGTACAGCTTTTCTAAAATTCAACTGTTGTTCTCAATTTGGTTATTTGAACCAAGGCCAGTTAGGATGTGCCTTTGGAAGGTCTCACTGCTTTTAAAGTTGAATGGTGCCAACTAAATATAATGCGTTCATTCTTCAGTGTGTGAGCGTATGTCTATGCACTGTATTTAGGGGTTGTTGTACGATTCTAGGGAGATAAAGAGAGGGGATTGAGAGGTCATGCTAAGGAGAGTATATTGCTTGCCACTGAGGAATATACTTCATATAATAGCAATGTGATGATGTGTGGCATATGATGTGTGGCATGCTTTAACTAAGGAATATTTTTGTGTAGTAAGAAAGCCATATAGAGAGTCACATTTTTTGTTTTTTGGTTTTTTTGGGATTTGGTAACTGAAATTTTGTGTGAACTAATGTTTTTTTTTTATTGGAAACCATCTCTTTCTAATAAAAGACGTTCAGTTTTTCCCACAAATTGTACAATGTGTTTATATGCCAGCTCACTTGAATGTATATAAAAAAGACTTTGTTCATAATTGTGTTGAATTTATTCAACTTAAACGTGTTTTATTCATCCGATTACACTTGAAACAACAGATTCCCGCAGCAACGCGCGGGCATATTTTCTCGTATATTCTATAAAGAACACGGGTAATAGGAAAAATAATAATAATTCAAACTAGCATCAATAAGCATGTTATCTCATAAAACGTAATCATTAAATCAAGCTTTTCATGTATGCATTTTTACTATTAAAACATGCATTTTAGAAGGGGTCCACTCACCTTACATTGTTGGTGCACAACCGTACAAATAGGAATAATAGAATCACCGCTATTAATTTCACCTAAGCACATAAAGAGTACAATTACCAAAACTATATTCAAACGATTGAATTTGGGAAAACGGACATTAAAAACAAGTTAAGGACGTTGAATTACCCTAAGAAGGGTCCCGAATAAATTTATAAAAAGTCAACACGAAGAATATTCCTTGGAATATTCCAACCGGATGTGAGTTTGGGCCGAAAGGTCCTATGCCCAAAGGCCTTGGGTTATAAGGGTTAATGGGTTAGGCTTTTAAGGGTTTCAAGGGTCACGGGTTGGGCTAAAGGCCCGTGGGTTTTGGGGCTGGGTTCAAGGAATTAAAGGGTTTTGGGCTGGGCTTGAAGCCTGGCCCAATTGTTCTTGGGTTTTTAAAAGAAAACCAAATAAATAAAATAAAAAGGATTTGGGTTAGGTTTAAAGCTTAACGAGTCAAGGCCCTGGGTTTGGTCGATTGGCCTTGGGCATGGAAGCCCGCTTCATGCTGGGGAAGAAGGCCGAATTTTGGCCTGAGAATTCTCGAGCTCCGGTGGAGCTCGAATCTTAACCATTCTAAATGATGTAAATACCAAAAATATAGATATCAAGGCAAAGAACAAGAATATACCATGAAAAGGTTGAGCTGACGTCGAGATCGGCCGAAGAATGCTAGCAAAGGCCGAGTTCCTCGTCGAAAAACATGGAGAATATTTCCCCGACATGTTTATGTGTCCAACAACATACAACACACTTAATTTACTGCCACACAACGTAAAATGACGAGTTAGAGGTTTCCCGAGGCTTACCCATGTCGGAGGGATAAGATATCTTGCTGGAGTCAAACTCCAAATAGTAGGGGTACCATTGTGCAGAGAGAGAATGAGAAAGAGAGATAGAGAGAGATAAAGAGAGAAAGAGTAGCACGGTGGTGTGGTGGTGTCGTCGTCGAAGTCTCCTTGGGTGTGGGGGTAATTGGGTGTGTGTGTGTGAGTTTGGGGAAGAGGGAAAGAAAGAGTTGTAGAGAGTTTCGGGGAGAGAGAGAGGTGAGTGAGAGAACAAGGAGAGAGCATATGGGGGGAGAGGTCGGGGGACACAAATTAGGGGTTGGACCCCTTAGTGTAAAATATATCATTATACTAAAAATTTTTGGAAAATACAAATACAGAGCCTTTCAATTTTACCGAAAAGTTTGTGTAACATAACAGAATGAGGATGTATTTATTCAATTGAAAATGGGTTAATTTTTGAGGATGTATTTCTTCAATTGAAAAAAGATTTTTTTTTTTTTAAGGTCAATATTTTTATAAAGTTATCATTTCTTTTTGTAATAATATAGGTGCCCACACATTGAAAGGAGAAGAAGAAATAAGCGGTGGATGACAAAGCTACCAATAATTCACCGTCAACAAATCATTAACAAAGTGATAGATGACTCACTTACAATAAATCGCTAACAAAGCTTTTTGGTTTGTACTTTACGCTATTTGCTATAAGAGTAATGCGAGGGAGACTAAAATTGTAAACAAAGTTTTGAAAACTACAAGACATGGAAGTTGATAATTGATTTATTACTTACACATTGATAAACGTGCTTATTCTTATTGGTGATACATCATTTAGTTTGTAAATTTAGTCCCCCTAACATTACCCTTGTTATAAATAGGTGATGAGAGCTCATTGGTAAACACACCACTATTCTAAAAATATCTGACTGGACGTTAGGCAACTGACCACTGTCTTGATTATTTCCTAGACGTTTGAAAGTTAAGAAAGTGCGCCTATATTCGCCTAGGTCGCGTTTCTCACTTAAACAGAAAATCGATAACTTTTGTTTTGTATTCTAATATTTCAATAAATTTTAAGAGAATTTTAAGAGACTTTGTAAATGCTTAAATGAACACTTATTATATGCTTGTTCTCAAAGTTTTCAATATAATATAATAATTTACCATTTTGTTTTGTAATTTATATATATCCCGTAGAATATGTGTGAGATCTCGTATTCGTAGTTTTGACACATTTGTATTAACCACGATGGTTGACAATGTGAAGTACAATCCAGAAATGATGACGTAGCCAGCAGAGAGACTCTTTCTCCAATACAATCTCAATGAGAGCCACATATCCAAAAACATAAATCTGCTGCTCCAAGTCCCTTCTAATACCGTGATCCAGCCAATCCAATTGCAGATATCAAATCAAAAGCAGAAGAAAACTATTAATTAACGGCCGTGCTTTAACTAACACCATCATCGTTTTTTCTTCGATAACAGAAGATCAATCTCAGCTGACGATTTCATGCCCATTCGGTTGTTGCAGGACATTTGAAAGGTATAAGATAGCTAAATTTCAAGGTTGTCAATGGCGTCTTCTAGTTTTTGTTCGAGCTTACCCACAACAACTGCTCGCATTTCCTCCAAAACCCAGTTCGCATCTGCCTTGAAATCCAAGAAATTAATTTTGGTTTCCCGATCTTTGGTCAAACCCCAGAGGCTTTTCTCCTCTGTTCGTCGTATAATGGGTTTATCTGCTTCTTCCCCAGACAGAACTCAAGGTATTTTCTTTTCTTGATTATATATATATATATATACACACACACACACATGGTTGATGCTAGAGAGAACATCTACCAGAACCATATAGTCTCTAAAATATGGTCTAAAAGTATGCTATTTTCCTCTCTGTGTGTGTATATATTCATGGGCGTAGATGGTGTCCCGATGACAAATTCAGTCAGAGTTTTGGTTCTCATTTAGTTTTATCTAGAGAATTTCTTTGTAATTGTATTTGGTAATGGATGATCTTTTGTTATCTAATCTCTTCTTGGAAGCGATCGCTAAGACCTAAGAGTCGCTTCGCTTTCAGATAACCAAAAAGCACTTCGAACAATGTTTAGCAAGAAACTTGAAAGTGTTTTCAAGTGCTTATGGGTTGAAAAAGCACTTGGAGTACCCCCTGGATAGTTTTCCGAGATGCTTTCAATTAAAGTTCTTCTATAAAAAGGCATGGCTGGGTCATATGCAATTATGTTGCAAAAAGTTCAAGGTTTTTTAACTTTTTTTACACGAAATTGATTTTGGTTATGTATATGCAGGATAATCTTGAATGTCAGGTGTTAAAAGTTCAAGGTATTTTTACACGTTGTGTTTCAATTTTGTTGGTAATGTGCAGAGACAGGTGTTGGTGATTACAAATCTGTAAGTGATCAAGAATGGAAGGAGAAACTCACAGAGGAACAGTTTTACGTTACTCGTAAAAAGGGAACCGAGAGGGCTTTCACTGGGTATGCTTCTTAATTCCTACTTCTGTTTCAGATATTTGGTAACTTTGGTTCATCAGTGTGGACTTTCATATGATTGCAGAACACCTGCTATAGCCAAAAGTTTGAGTTTTTGTTCATTTTTGGGAGCTTCTGAAGGGTGGAAGGCCTGATCAAATCTAGAGAATTTTGGAAACACTAGAAAGTTCAAAAAATACAATTTGAAATCTGAATTGAGTAATCATCTTGCAAGTTAATCTAAGTTTTGTTACCTATGGCTGTCCCGTTGTAGTCGTTTGCTTGTCTGGGATTTGGCCCTCTGAACCTAAAACAATAAAGAGGCCTTTGATAAACGAGGATGCTGATTAGTTCATTTTTCTGCGCTTATGCCCTTGAGTCTGTTAAGTAGGACAATATCTATGTAGAATGTGTTAGCTGATTAGTTCTTTGTTGACTCTGCTATTTTTCGCCCTCAGTCACCTCTCCATCTAGAACGTTGGAGAATTTTCTGGCAGCTCATGCATCGTAACCTTAGTCGTTATGTAGCATGCGCCTTATCTGCTGGCACAGAAGGAGACTTATCGGCCTTTAACTGTTTGTGTAAAGGTCTTCATGGTGCACTGTGCATAAGTCTAGCAAGGCTTTCTAACCATGTCTCGGAGCAAATATGACTCATGAACAAGTACTTAGGATGGTATATAGCATAAAGGATGGGTTTTCTCTTTTCAGCCTCATGTCTTGCACACACATCTTTTTACCAGTCGCAACCTGGAATACATGGCGGAATGAAAAATGTTGCTCGTGCTTCCCACATAAACACATCCAAAACGACCAATGTCGAGACAGCCACTTGCATTATATCAATAACCATTTTCTTCTGTTATTCATGTTGGCTTTTTCCTCTTAATCTTCAGGGAATACTGGAATACGAAAACTAAAGGAACATACCATTGCATATGTTGTGACACACCTCTTTTTGAGTAAGTATCATTCTTACTAATTTTGCATATTGTCCTGTATCCTAGTGGATAGGGTGATGTATTTTCACCCATGCGTCATGGGTCGAACTTTCCATTGAACATTATGCTCTTGTGTATTCTATAACATTGACTGATATTTCTTATATTCTCTTCTGCAGATCATCTACCAAATTCAATAGCGGAACTGGTTGGCCATCGTATTACCAGCCCATAGGTGACAATGTGAAGTCCAAGTTAGACTTGTCTATATTTATGATGCCTCGAACTGAAGTTCTTTGTGCCGCTTGTGATGCTCATCTTGGCCATGTCTTCGATGATGGTCCACCACCAACAGGAAAGCGTTACTGTATCAACAGGTGATTAATCACTCACCATTTTTTCTCCTTTTGCCCGGTTATTGAAGCATTTGTAGTCGTTTTGAGGTGATGACTCATGAGAAACTACCCTGCAGTGCCTCCCTGAAACTAAAGCCAGAGTAGGAAGCAACACACCCTTCTTGCGGGCCACCGGACCAAATACGTTGCCACCAGAGGGACACCGAGGTGGAGTGAGTCGCTTCGTTGAGTGAGATCGAGAGTTTAAGTAGTTGTTATGTTCATGTTACATAATGATAAGGAACTGTTGTAATACATGTTTATGAAGACCTCAAGTGCATATGGGCAAATTCCTTAGGCGAAATATACATATGCATATTAATATCTCATATATAGATTAGATTGCAGTATATAGTCGTTATATTGTACTTCTTTAATCTCTACTTTTGATTGAAATCACGATATGATTTAACATTTGAGTATCTTTCTACAACGTGTTGCAATCTGAGTGATTGTTTTGGTGTTTCATTACATCTTATCAACCTAGAACCTTAGGGTGCCTTTGTTTGCTATGGTTAGTATTCACTGGACTGGACTAACATTCATTGTAGTCTTGTGTTTGGTGCTGCAAAGGATTAACTTAAATAACGTCAGGTCGGACTCGCCTCGACTCGGGGCTTCGTTAAGCGTAGTTAGCTGATCCAGATTGAAAGCTTGGTATTAGTTAAGAGTATGTCACTGCCACTCATTCGATAGGCACACAACTACCAACTCTCTTATGATTTATTTATCTACGAATTTCAAATACTGACTAATTGATATCGGTTCTCTTTATTCATTAGTATAGACAGATATCGTTGACTATTCCAACTAAAAAATTTGAATTGAATTGTGCACACTATTAATTCGGTCAATTTCTGTAACTGATGTCACAATTTTTCTCATTAACCAAATTAAAAAAAAAAAAAAATTGAGTTCAAGTGGGACGAAAAAGAAAAAGAATCGAGGATCTGAGTGAAACAACAACACATAATTAGGGGCAAATTCGTAATATAGTTAAAATTAAAAATAAAAAATAAAGATAAAAACGCTGGTTTTCCCACTCTAACCCCCGAAATCCAAAATCCGTTAAACCCTTCCCTCTTTCCTTCTCCTCCAGCACTCGCAGAGCAGCCCGTCTCCTTCTTCCCCGAAACTCACCTCTCAGAAAGCTTCGATTATGTACGGAGGCGGTGAGTTCCGAGAAAACCTAACAGCACTCGCATGCTACAGAGATTTCTCTCTTTTTTTTCCTCCATTTTTTTTCTGATTTTTTTGGGGGAATTTCTGGTTTCTTTGGTGTTGCAGATGAGGTATCAGCTATCGTGCTTGACCTCGGCTCGCACACTTGCAAAGCCGGCTATGCCGGTGAAGAAGCGCCGAAAGCTGTCTTCCCTTCGGTATGTGCTTCCTTTCTGCTCAATTTTTAGTTCGACTTTGCATAGTGGCAGTTACAGTTACTCTGGTATGTTCTTTTTATTCTTGAAGTTCTTAATTGTTGTAGAAAATTTCACAACTTTGTTACTATGTTTAATCGAAATGCGAACTTGTAGTGGTAGCACTGAGGATTTTCATTTTATAGATTTGGGAAATGTTTACCCCTTTGGTCAAATTTAGTGGTAATGCAGAGTGTTTTTCAATTGCCCATTTGAAACTTTTAAGATTTTTAGCTAAAGAATTGTTCTTTATGAGTCATTTTGGGTACAGATTTGGTGTTTCGACCGTCCCAAAGTATTTGAATTGTATGCTGTTGTTTACTCAGAAGAATGATGAGTCCTTCATCTCAATTTTCCACACCATGATGGATAATGTGAAACTTTTGATGGAACATCTTTAATAGAGGGGGCGTTAAGGCTGGTGGGATATATGTGTAATCATTTGGAATTTTTGAAGAATGGATGAAGCTTTTCATTTTTTTTTTCCGAATTTTTTTAGACTTATTAGTTATGAAATTTATATGCATCGAATTTCCAGGTATTAGGGGATGGACCTTTCTAATTAAATCAGTCACATTAGGTGTAGAATTTGTTTACTGTGCGTCTGCCTGTTAATTGGATATTCATTATCACTAGTTCAAGTGAATTAAAAATGTAACCTTATTTTTGCATCTGTTTTTGTTCATTTAGGTTGTTGGGTCAATTGATCAGATGGAAGTTGATGCAACTGAAACGGAAAACAATTCTGGATCTGCTGTAGATCCAAAGAATAATTCAAAATCTCTTGATTCTGACAAAGCCAAGGGAAAACGCAAGTTATATGTAGGATCTCAATCCTTAGGGTACCGTCGGGATCATATGGAGGTCAGTTTTGAATTAAAGGCTTTTGTAATTGAAGCACAGTTCAGATCTTTTGTAATAATATTTTGATTAACTACTGCTGTTGTATCAGGTGCTGTCACCCATAAAGGATGGAGTTGTTGTTGACTGGGATGCTGTGGAGGGTATATGGGACCATGCTTTTAGGTAACTACTAATGGATGAATTATAATGGGTTAAATTTTTTTTTCTCATTTCAATTGTTGATTAGTGAGTTGATTTAAGTGAGATAAGGCATTCATATAATGCAACGGCCTGAGCAGTTAGCTTCTTCTACTAGGCTTGTGGACATAATAGTCCTAGTTTCAGTTTAGGATCTAATGATCAACAAATGATATATTGTAATTTTGGCAATCTATCTAGTACTGTTTTCTGTCGTATGTTATAACTGCGGTAATGCTTTGGTACAAAATTTCCTCGCTGATATTGGGTCAGAAGAATATTGATTCCATCTCTTTTCTAGGAGTGATCATCATATGTTATAAGTTTCTCTTGTCCAATTATATTCCATTTTTCATTTAATATGAGTTTGGACTTAACAGATATTGTAATACTGTAGCAACATATGTTGTTCCAAAAGTCCCATCCAATACTTTTACATATTGTGAAGGCTTGGATTTTATCCTTTTCCTAGTTAGTTCTCCATCTAGCAATTTCTATTTTCCAATAATTTAATTCTATTTCAGTATATTACCATATCACTAAGTGCTTTGCTATTATTTTCAGGGAATGCCTATTGGTTGATCCTAAAGAGCATCCAATGCTACTTGCAGAGCCATCTTCGAACACTCAACAACAAAGAGAAAGGTAATTTGGTAATTATTAAATTTTCTGATTAGTTCAAAATTGTAATTAAGTCAAGCCAAAATGCTTATGCGATTTTTTGTGTATTCTTTTGTGATAAACTTGGACTTCAGGGTTACCCCTATGCCTTTGAAAAGCTGAACTTTAGGTTTGATTGATGGGAAAGAGATAATTTAGGTAAACATGACATTTAACTACTTTTATTTCTCGAAAACGTAAGTGTAACAAGTTCAGATTTAACCAGGGATAGGCCTTTGGAGATAGGTAGCTTTGTCAATGGTATCATGACTTGTAGATTTAGACTGGTTAATGGGTGTGAACCATGTGGTTTACTTGATATTACTTACTTAAGAGCATCTTCAATGGAGAGATGCAACTACAAGTTCTACTCCAATGGGGGAGATGTGAACTTGGGATCCCATTTGCTTTTCTCTCTTTACTAGCGGGGTCCACCTTCAAAGATCTTAAACAACAAGATGGCTATTTACAGTTTTGGGCCAAGATGGGTACTTACATCTTGTCCATTGGAGTGCTTTCTGGACAACAAGAGATGCATAATGTCCATTCCAAGGCATCTTGCATCTTCCATTGGAGATGCTCTTAAGTATCATATATATAATCTTATGCAAGACTCTGATATACAATGTGATGTTTTCTGTTGTCGAAGCTGATGTCTTGATTATGTTCCTGTACTCTAATTGCATATTTGTTGTTTTTAACTTGTAATAAATGTTCCTGTACTCTACTTGCATACATTGGTTTCTTTGTTTTTAACTTGTAATACTTATATGGAGTCACTTGAGAAAATGGTTGTATTAACTCATTAGATTGACAAATGCATATAAATTTTTTGTTATCACATACAAGGCTGGTAAATGTGATATATATGTTATGCAAGTCTGTTATAGAATGAACTATAGTTTTTTGCTGTGTAGACTGATGGCTTCATCATGTCTGTGTACTGTTGTTGCATACCTAGATTTTGTTTTTCTTAAGTTTCTAACTTGTAATAATTGAGAGAGGATCCTTGCTGGATCCTTCAATCACTTCCGTTCATCGTACATCATGTGGTTAGAAATCATTGTACATTTTTTTATTTAAAATTGAATATAAACAGTACCAGACGAAAACTGGCCGCACGATGTACGATGAACGGATGTGATTGGAGGATCCGGTGAGGATCCTCATTCGTAATAATTATGCTGGACCCACTTGATAAAAGGTTTTATGCAAATGATATTATTTGTTACATAATTATTGATGGTTTAAATTGGTGTCTTTATGTAGTTTACTTTTTATGTTAAGTGATGGTTTTATCTTGTACCCAACAGGACAACAGAACTTATGTTTGAAAAGTACAAAGTTCCTGCCTTATTTTTGGCCAAGAATGCTGTACGCCCCTGTTCATCTCATCTCCCTGATTCCAACTTGTAGAACATGGATTACTATATACAGACTCTGTTCTTTGTTTCCTTTTAAATATCAGACTGCAATTGGTGAGTAACTGGAATTTCTTTTATGCCAGGTTCTCACATCATTTGCATCAGGCCGTGCTACCTCATTAGTAGTTGATGGGTAAGAGACTACATAATTTTGACTTTCGCCATATTTAATTTTAGTACTTGCACATCCTCTTTTGTTTTATTACAATTATATATTATTTCATCCTTTCATTTTCACGCTTATGCATAAGCTTAATTAAGTTAAACTGTTCACTTGGGACTCAATTTCTGTTCATGCAGACCATGGATCCACATGTTTTTGCTTTATGTTAATCCCAAGAAAGAGACTGTTGATGTCTATACAAATCCGTTCATCTTCTAAAAAAAATGTCAAAAAATTATCTCTATCAGTCGACTTTTGGTAAAAGTGGACACATGCAGAAACTTTCTGAAAATCTGATGTTTTTGGATGTAACTTTAGGAATCATAAACCAAACGATAATGTATCAATTGAATTTTTCAAACTTTATGGAATACTACATCTGTGGATTTGAAATTGTTTTATTACAATGTAGAACTTGTACGAGTTTTTAATATCGGTTCTAGTATGATTTAATGATGTATTGATTGTCCGTTTATATTTTGCCTGATTATTGTGAATGCAAAACTAACATATGGTATTATGCAAAATCACAAAATTTACCTAGTGGTGGAGGATCAACTACAGTTGCTCCAGTTCATGATGGCTATGTTCTTCAAAAGGTATTTCTCACTTTTCTTACCAAATTAAATGATTGATCTTGACAAGAAGTTAATTTGTTGGTCATTGTTATATGGTTACATTTCAGGGTGAGCTATGTCTTTTATTTTGTTCATGAGCTGCTTGTAGACTGAACTCATGCACTGTATAAACGTCTTTAGAAACCTTCTGTCCAAATTGAAAAAAACTGAAAATTTAAGAATGCTTGTTTCTATGATATCATTTGTAACCAATCATTCTCAATTTTTTGACACTCTTTTTCTTTCCTGTTTTGTTGTTTTTCAACTTGTTACAGGCTGTGTTATCTTCTCCTATTGGAGGAGAATTTCTTACTGATTGTTTGACAAAAAGTTTGGAAAGTAAAGGAATGACGGTGAGTGACTACACAAATTTGGTTTTGGAGGGGAATCAATGGCCTGAAATTACTGTTGTATTCTTAATTAATCCTTCTTATTTATTTGTAGATTAAACCCAGATATTCTTTCAAGAGAAAAGAAACGCGACCTGGAGAGTTTCAGGTACCTTTTGATTTTATTGGTAGATGTATTAAAAAATAGTTGTATGCAAGAGTTGCAAAATATGCTTCCATTCTGAAAATTATAGTGGTGGCTTGGTATACTGGCTGTCTGGTGATTAATTGTTCCTCTGGAACTATGCACTTTTGTTTATCTTGTTACCAATTGTGAGACTTGGTAGGTATTCGACTTTGATGCATATTTTTGTTTTCCTTATTTAGAGCTTAATGATATTCTCAATGTTGTAGGTAGTAGATGTTGATTTTCCAAATACCACAGAAAGCTACAGACTCTATTCCCAGGTTTGTGATTGACCAGAATATTTCTTATTGAGATATGAATCACATGATGTATTATTTTTCCAATTCTGCTGAATGTTTCTTCGTGGCAGAGGATAATTGCTAGTGACATTAAAGAATGTGTGTGTAGATCCCCGGACACTCCATATGATGGTTTGCTATTCATCCCTTCTCTCAAGTGTTTTAATATTTTTAGACTATAGACTTGGTCAATGACATCAATTTTTGTTCAGGATAGCAGATTCCATTTTTCGTTCAATTGGCTATTATGTTATTTTTGCTACTGAGATTAAACAATATTCATTTGTATAATACCTAATATTTGGAAGGGAATTTGTTTGGATTTTCCCTTTATTCACAAATGATATCCTTGATCGTTGCCTGGAGGTCCATTTATGAACTTATTTTCTCTAAAAGGTTTCTTGATTTATAAACTTATTCAAATGTTAAGGCAATTAGATGTGCAGAGATAGCTTAATTCTTTGACAGCTTGATCCGTTTGAGTTTTGGGATTTTTGCAGGCAAAGAATGCTTAGTTTTTTGACAACTTGATTGCTTGGAGTTCTACGATATCGTTTACATTTACACGATGAATGGATGATGCTCTACTCTTTTTTTTCTTTTTCTTTTTTCAATGAATCAACCTTGTCAGTTATTTTCATATTGTCCGTAGCTGTATTATATGCTCTATTCTTCAAGCAAAGAAAAAAAAATGTTCAATTAGCTTTCTAATAGGATTTTCATTTTCATTTTCCAGAAATCGCGTATTCAAACATTCCAATGACCTCATATGAGCTTCCTGATGGCCAGTGAGTCCTATTCTTTTGCATCTTTGAATTCCTTAGATCTGGTCTTAATCTTGTTAATTCATGGTGCACTTTGTTAAATGATGACTGCCTAATTTTGCGCATATTGTCTACTATTTAATTAGCCTTGATTTCTGTTTCTTATATAAATGTGTAGTTACTTTATGATCATGCATGATACAGGACAATTGAAATCGGTGCTGATAGATTCAAGATTCCTGACATTCTATTTAACCCATCATTGGCTCAGGTGGATGTCTTCTGAACTACATGATGCCAGCTTGTTACTCTTTTCTTGAATGCTTGAAAATCTCATGGGACACATTTGCATTTAACCATGATCTGTTATTATTTATTCAATAATTTCATTTAATTGACGCTTTGAAGTTACCAATTTCATCTTTATATGTGAACCTTGTGTGAAGTGAGATATGGCTGTTTCATTCTGACCAAATTATTATTATGTTTCTGACAAGAAATCTCTAGCAAAGTACAATGGACAATAAGTCCATCATATGCTCCGTCTGTTTTCAGCGTTCTTTACACTTAAGTGCTGACTCAAAGAATATCTCGAATTTGTTTCTTTTGACTGTTTTAGTTTTTAATCAGTAAATTGGCTTTCGTGGAATAGTTCATTACTTGATTACTAACTTCTTCATGTCTACTGATTGCATGGGTGATATTTTGATATATGAAATAAAATATGCTTGTGAAATAGAGCTTGGTCAGTCTCATAATTTGATTAGGCTCCTGGAATTTTTTTTGGATTGGATATTACAATTTAAAAAAAAAAAAAAATTGCTGGACCACATTATACAAGTCAATTGTAAATTGTACTTCATAAGAAAGTTTGATCCCTGATACTATTATGATATCCCTGTTACCAAATGCTTTTCTGTTGAAGTGATTTCTGGATGGATTAGTTGCATAAATATATGTTTTAATTGGTAAAGAATAATATATTTTTCATGCGTGTTTTACCTGTCATAATTTGTTTGCATGAAAATGTCAGACAATTCCTGGTATGGAGCATTTTGCAGAGATTGCTCCCGCTGTTCGTGGTCTTCCACAAATGGTAATTTTTTGCTTTATTTGACAATAAGTGGGTGTATTTCTCTTTTTTTCTTTTTCCCCCTCAATTTTTAATTCATGGTTAACCTCTCTGGTTTGCTCTCCAGGTTATCGAGAGCATTAACAAGTGTGATGTGGACATCCGTCGCGAATTATTTAGTAGCATACTGGTAAAATGCATGCACTCACTTATTTATTTTTCTTTTCAGAGTGTGAAATCACTTATTTTATGCGTGATATCTCTTATGTTTCCCCAAGTAATTGACAAAAATTAGCAAAAATTGGTTTACTTTAGACATCTGGATGCAAATAAATATCTTTTGGGACTTACTGAGAGTGTTACAATTTCTATGGGAATATGCGGACTTCCTGAAAGCGTTACATCCATTAACCTCAAAAGTTCCACAGAATTTCTTCACATGCGACGTAGCAGAACATACTTCAGAAATATAATATGGTTTTCCTTCTTTATTTTATACAGCTTGCCGGTGGCACAGCATCAATGCAACAGCTAAAGGAACGCCTTGAGAAAGATATGCTGGAGGTATAGCTTTTAAATGAAACACTACCATGGTCTTATTTCTCTTTTCCTGTTTCTTGTTATTTTTCTTCCAGCCAACGTTCGGTTATTGAATTTGGAATCTATTTGGTATATGGTTTCATTTAGCAGTAACAATTTCACGATCTCAGAATTCACTGTAAGATTTTAGTACTAAATGTGTTTGTGCCATTACAACTTAGGAGACTATGATCTTATTGTTGTGTTGTTCAATGTGTTTGTGCCGCAAGCAATAGCAAACATGCTTTTCCCCATTTCCATCAGTTCATGAAAACATTGGCCATTGGCTTAATAGTTTGATGTCATTGTTTTATCTACTCCCCTTTTCCAACTGGTAGTGTTTATTTGATTAATTATTTATAGCTTCATGGGCATTGAATAAAGACATAGTATTTCTAGTATGAATTATTAAAATCCCGTCATTCAATCTGCAGGAGTCTCCTCAAGCTGCTAGAGTCAAAGTATTGGTGGCTGGCAATTCAACAGAAAGGCGATTCAGGTAATATGCATAGCTTCAAGTCCTCTTTTCCTCTGCCCATGCCGGCACAAGATCCCGTACATAAGCAATTTGGCTGCAACTCTGCAACTGTTTGTTAATTTTCTGATTTATTTCATCTAAGGATTTACAATTTCACATCAATGATGCATTAACAGATCAAACGATGTGAAAAATGAATTGTGAAACTCACTAAACTGGTTTCAAGTTTCACCTTATCTAGTTATAGCTTATGTGTTGTTGAATTTAGTGTTTGCAATATACATTCATCCAATTTCTCATCCCCTGACTTCATGTTGGTGTTTAATTTTGCAGTGTTTGGATAGGCGGAAGTATATTGGCGTCTCTTGGTTCATTCCAGCAAATGTGGTTCTCCAAGGCTGAGTAAGTTTCATGACTTCACCAGTCTTGCTTATCTGTATTAAACGGTCTACATCGTAAATGGTGATTAAGAAATCATGTAAAGTGTTTTATAGTTCCTTCTTGATATTTTGCTTCATATGATTGCGATTGACAGGTACGAGGAGCATGGAGCTTCTTACATACAACGAAAGTGCCCTTGAATTTTCTGTTTTCTGATTAGCAAGTAGGAAAGGTTTGTGCTCGATGTCAACTTAATTATTACTTCCGGATTCTTATATTTTCTCCTAATATAAATTATAAACGCGAAATTACTTTTCTACGTTCAGGTCTCTCTCGTTCTCCATCACGCTAGCCTTTTCCCGAATGATCAAAGCTTCAAAGCCCGTGTTGTCGAAATGGATGGAGGGATGCTTTGTTTTGTATCGATCATCGCTTATCCCGTGTACCGCAATACTTTTCACTGCTGTAGCTTGTGTTAATGTCCGTTGATTAGGGTTCAGAGTGTTCATCTAGTTTATACACCAACTTTGCTAGCTCGACTAGTTTTATATGTCAAGGCCATATAACATTTCTAACAGCTTATGTTGCTTCTTACACGACCCTCTTTATTTATGGCCATCGGATTGATTAAACTAAACAGATTAAATAGGAGTGTGTGAAAGGCTAAAAAAGACATGTGAAAATCATTTCCCATCGCGGAAATGCATGAATTCGGATACCAGCCAATATTACTTGGGTGCACCCTAGATCGCATTTATCCACCCGAATTGCAATTGACAAATTTTTCGTCTTACAAATGTTATAATCGTTGCTGTCATTAACTATGTCGTAGATCACAATTTCAAAATCATCTAATAAATAAAAAAAAATAAAAAATTAAGAATACCGTTTAGCAGCCTATATGCATTTAACAAGTTGATGATTTTGGTTTTAATAGAAATTATCGTAACCATTTATTCCCTTGAATTTGATGAACAATTCAACATGGATGTGTGAAACCATTTCCAATTTGATTGACTTAGATGTCTAATTACTTGTCTAAATTACAAGTGACAAGTAATTACAAACCTTGTGCAATAAGCAATCCTAGTTTTACAGTATAATAATGTGGTTCAAATTCGTCTTTGGCGAGAATCAAACCTAAGACATGTCACTCACAAGTGAAAGGAATACCATTAAACCGTAGTACAAAGTGACATTTTGAACTAGATGCAGTGTAGAAACATCCACTTCATCCCACCTATTTTTAGTTGTCAATTATCATTGTTCGGCATTTATTCTATCAAATGCAATTCGGGATTATAACTACGTTCGCTTCCTGCGTGAGTATCTCTTTGATCATTGTTTTTAACTTCATTTTCATGTAGGGTGATTTGCCTGTTTTTGATAATTTGAACCAATTGGAGCTGGACTTTAGTGATTGCGATTACTCGGAATTGCTAACAAAGTTGCTCAAGAGCTCACCAAAGCTAGAAAATCTTGTTATCAAACGTCAAGTAAGATTTATTTCCACTGCTGCTACGTGTTTCCCGGTCTGCAGTCTTTCAGGATTCTCGTGTCATTCCTTCTTTTCAATGATTTTTAGTATTGTACCGAATCTGCTGAAGAATACTCAAACGCCGAGGATGAAGAATTTGATCCACCAGAGGCTGTGCCTATTTGTTTGATGTCACACCTCAAGATCACCACAGTAAACGAATTCAGGGGAAGACCGTATGACAAAGAAGTGGTGACATATTTGTTAAAGAACGGCGAAGTTTTGAATAAGATGACTGTTTCTACCATGAAGGCTTTTGGGGATCGCCAATCTGCAGAAGAGAATGCGTTGCGGAAGGAAGTTTTGCTGTTTCGAAGGGGTTCAAAGACTTGTCAAGTTGAAATGAAATTTTAGGTTTTGGTATGATTAATTTGCAGTTTGTTTTGTGTCACATATTTTCTCATCAACGTTCTTTTTCTTCTTCTAATTTAAAACATGAGCGCAATTCTTCTTTCTCATGTTTGGATCATCTCTTATGCTCACTAGTCATGCTTGTGCTGCTCTCCAATTTCAACTCATTTGGATCAACTCTTAAAATTTCTGTTACTTTCGTTGAATTTTAATCTAACGCCGGCTTTCCTCTGGAGATTTAAAGGCGACATTTGAGAATATATGTGTCGTTAACATGGGAGTCCGATAGTTATACCACGAAATAGAACCATTTTTTGAATCATTTGTACGTGTTTACTTACAAAGAGTGAAAACTTTGGGTGACCCAGTTTGAGAGAGAGATCATCAAAGCTTTGACGTTGGGTTTGCAATTTAGTTATATCGGGGATGTAAGTTCATAATCCTTGCTTGAGATTACTCGTGTTGTTGCCTCCCTCATCTTGTAGATTAGTCTTCTGTTATATCAGTATCTCAAAAGTGGAAATGTCCACGGCAGATTTTAATTTCAACGTTGAACTTTTATGGCCAACTTTTTTGTGATATATGTGCATTAATCATAACTGATGCTTTGCAAGTTCCGAATGGCGAATGCCCGTAATCGTCAAGCTGAAACAAAGAATCGAACACTACCATGTAACATGTCAAGTATCTAGTAAGAGAACGTTACTATTAATTAAGTGTTATCCTACATGTTTATTAATCTCACACACGTACGTTGTCACATTGCAGCAACGATCGAGCCTAATGCGGACGCAGAGTGTTCAAAAAGCTTGGGAAAATCCATCTGAGTTGTGGCCCATTTCAATCTGAGAGACTGATTAACCCTAAAATCTTCAGGCGCTTGAGCAACATTGAGTGCCTAGTTAATGATGGCAACCCTATTACATATGGTGCAACTGTCTCTTTTCAGTATGTCGCACCACACCGGTTCCCTCTTGATGTTTCCTCCCTCTCTTGCTCAAATTAATGTCTTCAATATGTACTCACACAAAGTAGTAGTGCTACAATGTATGAACTGCAGAAGTGGATAATGAGGAAGATTCGTTTTTATTGGATTTACAAGGCCTTGACTAGGTGTAACTTTTTTTGTTATTAATAAAATTTCAACTTGTGCCGTCGAGATCTTTAAAAAGAAAAGTAAAAAGGGTTGCAAGGCCCATTTTCTTATGACAGTTGTTTTACAATTTCACCTTGTTCGTGCTCTCGTCGCCTATGTTCTCGCAATGAAGGACAAGTTGGGCAAACAATTTGGATCTTCATAAGAAAAAACCAGAAAAGATCTTATTAATTTCCTTGTTGCTGTACAACTGAGGATGGATAATGTTGAACATCATCAACAAAAGAGAATTGCAACGGAGATTGATGTCAATAAATTTTCAAATGTGTTTTGGCTACAAATGAGGAGGAGAGTTTCGTGGGTTGCAAAACGTTTGATGAGTGAAAGAAGTTGTATAAGTCGACCATTTGGGTCCGTGTCCTTATTTTGTTCAACTTTCATTGTCACTGCTTGCTGCGGATGAGCCTTGTTAACAGAACCTGCATACAAATTATCAGTTGATTTATTGCAATAGAGTAGAATGTAATACACAGACCGGTCTGACTCGGTCCGGTTACTCGGTTTTGAATTTTTCGATTAATATGGTTTTTTTTTTTCTTTTTCTTTTTTGTATCTTTAACATGGTTTGATTTGGTTTTCAGTTTGGCGGTTTTTATGCCCATCCCTACCTAAAATGTTTGCACCTCGAGCTTTCTTATGAAAACAAAAACTAAAAAACCAAGAAGGATGATTTGATAGTCCTATCGGATTCATATTCCTATTCCGATTCCTATTCTTGATAAGAAAATATTTGCATCGAATTCCTATCCTAGTAAGAAAATCATATTCCGATTCCTTTCTTGATAAGAAGATAACATTTGCATCGGATTCCTATTCCTAAGTAAGAAAATGATATCTGCATCGATGGGGTGGTTGAGTTGTATTTAAACGCTTATAGTTTTATTTCCTTTCATTCATTCTCTTCAAGATCCAGTTAATTAATTAATTTTAATGCCAGTTTTAATGGCGGCTCCTCCACCTGTTAATTCTTGTTCGACATCGTCGACCAACTGTTGTTGCTGCTGCAGATCTTCGAAGCTTCGTCCTATTTTTGATCTGCTCTCAAATATACACAATCTTATGCCTATGAAGCTGGACTGGGTCAACTTTTCTGACTGGAGGTATCAGATCGACACCATTCTGAGAGCTTACGATCTTATAGGCTACGTCGATGGCTCACTCAAATGTCCAGACAAATTCATCGTTCAAACTTCAACGACGCGGAAGATGGTTAATCCGGCCTATGAGATATGGTGCAGGGAAGATCGAGCAGTGATGGCGGGGATCAATACTACGCTCTCAACTTTAGTACTCAGGGAAGTCAAGAAATGCTCTACAGCCCGACAACTATGGCTTGTACTAGAGCAAAATTATGAGGATAAAGCTATGTGGTGACACACCAATTTTTATTTTTCACACACCCAGATGGTAGAAGATCAACCATAAAAAAACTAACAAAAATGTGTGAAAAGTAAAAATAGATGTATCAATAGCACTAGCCAATTATAATAAGACATACGCATCTCCAAACTAGCTTGCTTGCAACTTTCAACCCTACCCCTTCACCAATACACCTGTTTATACCTAAAATTGTTGATCTCGATGGGAACAAACAAATCTCTAAGTTGTATATTTGAGTTGAGATTTTACGAACCCATTTTTGCCTGTGGTCCCTTTGTGCCTTTGTTAATTGGCTGATGATTTGGTTTATTTTTTATTATTTTAATTATTATCAAGTTAACATTAATTATGTTTAGTTCAATTAACAAAAGCACAGAGGGGCCATAGGCAAAATTGGGTGCAGAAAATCTCAACTCTGTATATTTACCTTCGTAGACCAACTCCAAGGTAATCTTAAAATTTACCTTATATTTCCCCCCATTTTTTCCTAACCCTTGGGCCAATTTGGCGTAATGGGTCAGAAGCTAAATTGGGTCAAATACCGGTCAGAAAGGTGGGTTGGGTTAGTGGAAGAGACGCGCCTAACTTTTGCCCAGCACGCGGAGCACCAGACGCGTGACACCTGACGAGCTGACGACAGATAACCAGCGGGTCCTATGCACATGGGTCTGTCAGCCACTTGCACAACCCCAGCGGCTAGTTTTGTCAGAACCAGGATCCTCTCCTGAGCAGTTTTCTAGGGATCCTGCAATCTTGTCTGTTCATTTTATATCGTGCAGTCAGATTTTGTTAGGTACTATTTATATTTGAATTTTAAAATTTAAAATTTAAATAATTTCTGACCGTACGATATACGATGAACGGACATGATTGCGGGATCCCTAGGATCCCTAGGGAACAGCTCAGGAGAGGATCCTGGTTCGTTTTGTCATCCAAAGGCCATGATTAATTGGACAATTGGTGGATCCAACAATTCAGGTTCAATTTTTTTATTTTATTTTATAAATTTATTTAATTCAACAGCTGAGATCGAATATGATCAAATCTAATAATAAAAAAAAAAGATTTAACTGTTCAAATTTAAATTGAACTTCTAAAAGCTTTTAGATAATAATGCAGGAAGCTCAATGGACAAAAAGCTTTTGGATTGGCCTACCAGATGCAAAATAGCACTAGGTGCGGCAAGAGGAATATCGTACCTTCATCACGATTGCATCCCTCACATAATCCATAGAGATATCAAATCAAGCAACATATTCTTGGATCAAAACATGGAGGCTTGAGTGTCTGATTTCGGATTGGCCACCTTGATGGAACCAGATAAAACTCATGTTTCGACACTTATAGCTGGAACTTTCGGATACTTAGTTCCTGGTACAGTTGAAGTGCCACCCATGAATTAACAATAATATTTCTAGTAGCATACTGCTTAATTACCTTCTTGTGTAGAATATTTTGATACGGGAAGAGCAACAGCGAGAAAGGCAATGTTTGTTGGTGGCTAAGCATAGAAGCTAGATCAGATGCATTGCAGCTGAAGAATGAAAGAAGGAAATGGAGTTCGAATGGTCTAAGTGTTAGATTAGTTGAAATTCAAATCATGTAATGAACAGACAAGATTATAACATCTCTATGGTGCATATCTTGCCATGTGTCTAGTTTGTTAGGAGTTAAATGAAAACATGTGATGTGCACGTGATCATAGTCACACTGCAAGTGTGTGTGTGTGGGTATGCAACAACTATAAATCCCACCATGTATGCCGACTTTGGAGGATCGAATCCAAAGTAGATTTGAGGAGCAATGTACTCCTTCTCTCTCAAAAGTTCATCTCTGATATTCAATTACTTGTTAAATTGATTACAAATACATAGAGAAATTGAGCTCAAAAGTAGCTCAAACACTAACATTGCCTCAGAGCCAGGTTGGATTTGAATCTGGGAGTGAATATGTGAGTGTTCATCTGGGTTTTCAATGAAGAACACAGAAGCATAAAAATGGCTGGATCTAGCACTGATCTTCATGCACCAATAGTCACGGGAGTCAATTATGAATTCTGGTGTATCAGAATGATGACTATATTCAAGTCTCACAATCTGAGGAGCTTTGTTGAAGATGGCTTCACATTATTGAAGGAAGGGAAAGAGACGGATGAAAAGCAATTTCTTACTGATCAGGATCTCATCTCTAGAGATGCAAAGGCGTTGGGATTGATACAAGGAGCTGTGAGTGATGAGATCTTTCCCAGAACTATAAATCAAGAGACTGCAAATGATGCTTGGGATGTTCTTAAGCAAGAATTCAAGGGTGATGCTCAAGTCATGGCTGTGAAACTACAAAGTATTCGCCGTGATTTTGAATATGCTAGGATGAGAAATAATGAATCCGTCTCTGATTATCTAGCTAGATTACCAGCCCTTGTGAATAAGATGAAGATGTTTGGTGAAACGTTGTCAAACAAGAGACTAGTTGAGAAAATGTTAATTAGTCTAACTCCTGCATATGATAACATTGTGTCTGTCATTGAGGGAACTAAGAAATTGGATGAGATTGATCCAAATGAGGTTGTTGCAACTCTGAAAGGATTTGAGCAGAGGTTGAAAAGGCATACTGAAGATGAGGAAGTCAGTGATAAGGCATTTAGCAGCCTTAGTATTCAAAACAAAAGTGGATCATAAACCACTGGGTACAAGGGGAAGAAGCCTTTCAAATTTAGAGACAAGAAGGGTGATTTTAAGGCTAATGATAGGCCTTAATATGCTACCAAACCTTATTTTAACAAGGGGAACATAAGAGAGGCATGCAAAATCTGTGGGAATATACACTATGATGAATGTAGGTTTAAGGGAAAGCCAAAGTGTCATAACTGTGGCAGATTTAATCACTTTGCCAGAGATTGCAGAAGTAAACCAGTTCAACAGGTTGAAGTGGCATAACAAATGGAGGAGGAAACCTTTATGTTCTTTGCTTGTAATTCTGCTGTAATAGTCAAAAGTGAGCATGTTTGGTATATTGACGTGGATGCAGCATTCACATGACATCACATGAGTCTATGTTGATTAATCTGAACGGAAGTGTTTCAACAAGAATCAAAATGGGTAATGGATATATTGTCCAAGCTAGTGCAAAATGAACCTTGGTTATTGAACTAAGGGAGGCACCAGACACATTAAAGAAGTAATGTTAGTGCTAGGACTGGATGAAAATCTCCTAAGTGTGGGGCAAATGATGCAGCATGGTTATTTCTTATTATTTGGAGATGACCAGGTTGCAATATTTGAAGATAGAAGCTTGGAGAGTCATGTTGTTACAATACAGATGACTGGTAATAGATGTTTTCCACTACTTATGAAGGATATGAATGGTTCTGCACTAAAAGCTAGTATTGAGGGTGATGCTTGGGAATGGCACAAAAGGTTGGGGCATTTGAATTTTAATATCTTGCAATTATTGTCCGATAAAGAAATGGTGTTGAGTCTACCCAAACTCAAGAAATCAACAGGTGTCTGTAAATGGTGTATTGCTGGAAAACAGCACAGAGATGCATTCAATAAAGAGTTAACTTGGAGAGCAAGCAAGCCACTGTAACTTGTTCACTCAGATGTGTGTGGACCAATGCAAGTCACAACATTTGGAGGAAACATATATTTCTTGACATTCATTGATGAGGCCACCAAAATGTATTGGGTTTATCTCCTAAATCACAAATCATAAGTGTTCAAAATGTTCAAGAAATTCAAAGTCATGGTTGAATTGCAGAGTGGCTACAAAATTCTAAAGTTAAGAAGTGACAGAGGTGGAGAGTACAACTCTCATGAGTTTATTCAATTCTCTGAAGACTTAGGGCTTGAGAGACAGTTGACTATGACCTATTCTCCACAGAAAAATGGTGTTGCTGAGAGAAAGAACATAACCATTATTCAAATGGCTAAGAGTATGCTTCATGACAAGCATTTACCCTATGAGTTCTGGGGAGAAGCTGTTAACACAACAGTGTATTTACTCAACAGATGTCCAACAAAGGTTGTGGACCACAAAACTCCATTTGAAGTTTTCAGTGGCATGAAGCCAGGTATTCAACATTTAAAGGTGGTTGGATGTATCTGTTATGGTCATATACCTTAACAATTAAGACAGAAACTTGATGAATCCACTATGAAAGGTATCTTTGTTGGATATGGAAAGATAGATAAATGATACAAGATTTAAAACTTGAGTACCAAGAAGATATTTATGTCTAGAAGTGTTATATTTGATGAGAAGGTACTTGGAGTTGGAATGCAGAAAATGGTGAGAAACTATCATTTCCTGTTAATCTGAATTTACCTGAGATTGATCCATTACCACTGAGAGATGATATTAAACTAGAAGGGAGTGATTGTGTAACTCAAAGGGTCACTGATTCTCAAACTGAGAGTGGTGAATCCGGTTCTGCTAAAATCACACAAGTTAAAGAAAAGTCACTAAGTGAAATATATGCTAGATGCAATGTTAGCATGATTGAACCAGAATGCTTCACTAATGCAACCACTGATGTAGCTTGGAAGAAAGCAATAGATGCTGAAATTGAGATGATAGAGAAAAACAAGATCTGAGAATTGGTTGATAGACCGTTAGGCAAACCTATTGTTGGAGTGAAGTGGATATACAAGACCAAATTGAATATGGATGGGACAATCCAGAAGCATAAGGCAAGACTTGTTACCAAAGGTTATACACAGAAGCCTGGTGTTGATTTCAATGAAACTTTTGCTCCTGTTGCAAGATTGGATACCATTAAGACTCTCATTGCCTTAACAGCTCAAAAGAATTGGAAGCTATTTCTACTTGATGTGAAATCAGCTTTCCTTAATGGAGTGTTGCAAGAGGAAGTTTACATTGATCAACCTGAGGGATTTGTAGTGCAGGGTGCAGAAGACAAAGTCTATAAACTGAAGAAGGTCTTGTATGGGTTAAAACAAGCCCCAATGGCATGGTATGAAGAAATTGATACTCATTTGCACAATTGTGGATTCACTAGAAGTCCAAGTGAGGCATCCTTGTATATCAAGTCAAGGGGAGAAAGTGAAAGCATTATTGTCTTTATCTATGTAGATGACATTATCTACACAGGTAGCAGCACTGAGTTGTTAGAAGAGTTCAAGTTTGACATGATGACCCTATATGAAATGACAAATTTGGGACTATTATATCATTTTATTGGCATAATAATACTACAATCTGAATCTGGGATTTTCATTAATCAAAGAAAATATGTTGTTAGTTTGCTGCAGAAATTTGGATTAAAGGACAACAAACCTGTAAGCACTCCATTGGTGGTGAGTGACAAGCTTAAGAAAGAGGAAGAATGTGAGAAAAATGATGAAAATGTATATAGGCAATTGGTTGGGAGTCTGTTGTACTTAACTGCAACAAGACCATACATTATGTTTACAGCTAGCCTACTTGCTAAATTCATGCATGGACCATCAAAGAAGCATCTGGGAGCAGCAAAGAAGGTTCTCAGATATATACAAGGCATATTAGACTATGGGATTGAGTATGAGAAAGGCAAAAAAACAATTTTTATAGGCTATTGTGACAGTGATTGGAGTGGGGATGAAACTGATATGAAAAGCACATTTGGATATGCTTTCTCTTTTGGAAGTGGGGTTTTCTCTTGGGCCTCAGTTAAACAACATAATGTTGTTTTGTCAATAGCTGAAGCTGAGTACATGAGTGCAATTGAAGCAACCACTCAAGCTGTGTGGTTGAGGTTTGTACTTCAAGATATTGGTGAAGAACAAATTGAAGCTACTCCTCTCTATTGTGACAATACATATGCCATTGCTTTGACAAGAAATCATGTGTTCCATCAAAGAACAAAGCACATTGGAAGAAGATATCATTACATTCGAGAAGCATTGCAGTCAAACATCATCAAGCTAATCTATTGCAAATCTGAAGATCAGCTTGCAGATATTTTCACCAAGGCCCTGCCAAAAGATTGATTCTGCACACTCAAAGAGAAGCTTGGAGTTAAACCAGCTACCAGCTTAGAAGTGAGTGTTGGTGGATAAGCATGGAAGCTGGATCAGATGCATTGCAGCTGAAGAATGAAAGAAAGAAATAGAGTTTGAATGGTCTAAGTGTTAGATTAGTTGAATTTCAAATAAGTAATGAAATAGACAAGATTATAACATCTCTACGGTGTATATCTTGCCATGTGTCTAGTTTGTTAGGAGTTAAATGAAAACATGTGATGTGCACGTGATCATAGTCACGCTGCAAGTGTGTGTGTGGGGGTATGCAACGGCTATAAATCCCACCATGTATGCAGACTTTGGTGGATCAAATCCAATGTAGATTCAAGGAGCAGTGTACTCATTCTCTCTCAAAAGTTCATCTATGATATTCAATCTTTAAATTCATTTCAATTACTTGTTGAATTGATTACAAATACATAGAAAAATTGAGCTCAAAAGTAGCTCAAACACTAACAATGTTTACAGTTTTGGAGTGGTTTTACTCGAGCTTCTAACCAGAAAGAAACCTACGGAGGAAGCATTTATTGAGGAGGGAACAAAGCTTGTGAAATGGGTAAGTTATGAACTCAACAATTCAATAAACCATAGCAACCATTATTATCAAATCCTCCATATTCTTACTTGAATTGCCATAAAATTGCTTTCGTCGTTGATCAGCGACTAAATCAATCAGTTAATGATGTTCGTAGGTGAAGGCAGTTGTTCAGGACAGAATGGAGGAATATGTACTTGATTGTAACTTGGGCTGCTGTTCAGTCGATGAGATAAACACTGTTATTAGTACTGCATTGGTTTGGCTCGAACCAGAGCCTTCAAAGAGGCCTACCATTGCTGAGGTTGTCAAGATGTTTGAGCATTTCAAAAATAACATACTTGCGAAAGACACTTAAATTGGTACACCTCTTTATACCCAAAATGTTTGTACCTCGAGCTTTCTTATGAAAACAAAACTAAAAGGGTTTTTATCACAAATGATCTCTGAAATTGACCCTTACCATCAAGATGATCCATGAAATTGAAAATCAATCAATGTAGTCCCTGAAAATAGGTGTCGCAAAATCAATGTGGTCATTCCGTCACAATTCTATTAAAAAATCTGTTAAATGTTGATGTGGCACATAAATGGACCTAATAAGTCATTTTTTCTCACAAATTGTCCTTGAAATTAATCCATTGCATCAAAATGGTCCTTGAAATTGACCCGCGACATCAAAATGGTCATTGAAATTGAAAACTGATCAATGTAGTCCCTCAAGTCAGTGTCTCAAATCAATGTAATCCTTATGTCACAATTCTTTCAAAAATTATATTATGTGCTGATGTGACACATAAATAGGTCACACAAGTCTAATTAAATTAAAAAAAAATTACAAATAGGCTTAATAATTTAATAGTTAATAAAAAAATTGTCAACCTAAATACCTAGTCCTGCAATCACTTCCCGATCCCAGTTCACATTTCTATACCTCCTTCACTTTCTATTCTCTAAAAAAAAAAAATCTTAATGCACCAATCTTCACACACTTTGACACCTTCACCGAATTGAACCTGGATTAAGATCACCTTTGGTGACGTCTTGGCCCATTGGTAATGACTTTTGGGACATCACCGTTAACATTTAGGCGATCAACATCCTTACAACCTTAATCTTGGAGAGCTTGTTTGGCACTTTCCTAGTGGTCTGGTGATGCAAAGAACAACGAGGTATGCCTTGAGATGATGAGGTTATAACCGAGGTGCATCCATTGTTGGTTGAAAACTATTTCCACACCCCCTCTTAGGCCTTGGTTAAGCCTTGTGTCTTTGAGAATTTATGAAAATGAGCTCTCTTCAGAGTAAGCCCTATTATAAGAAGAAAAAAAAATTCCATTGTGCAAAAAGGTATTTAGACAACTTTTTAAAGTAATTATTAAACCCACATCAGCACATAACAAATTTTTTTATAGAATTGTGGCGGAATGATCATATTGATTTGCGACACCTATTTTCAAGGGCTGCATTGATTGATATTCAATTTCAGGAACCATTTTGATGGTGTGGGTCAATTTCAGGGACCATATTGATGATGTGGATCAATTTCAGGGACCATTTGTGATAAAAACATGTAAATCTTGTGGGGCTCATTTATGTGCCACATTAACACTTAACGAAAATATTAATAGAATTGTAACTGAAGGACCACATTAATTTGCAACACTTATTTTTAGGGATTACATTGATTGAATTTTTTATTTCAGGAATCATCTTGATGGTGAGGGTCAATTTCAAGGACCATTTCTGATAAAAACCCAAACTAAAATAAAATTAACCAACAAGGATGATTTGATAGTCCTTCAGATTCATATTCGACTTATTATATTAACACCCCACATTTTGTTGAATGCACCCCACATATTTAATACACCACACATTTGTTTTTTCAATTAAAATTTATCTTACTACACCCCACATACTTCCCCATAATACCCTCACACCCCACACTCTCAACATATACTTTATATTTTCTACACCCCACATTTTCTATTTATACTTCACACTCTTCACATCTTACATCTTAGGTGCAAGTGAAAAATCATGGAAGTATCCTTCTTCTATTTATTTTAAGTAAAAAAATAACATGGAATTGAAAAAAGATCAAGGAAGTATCCTTCTTCTTGTTTTAAGATCATTATGTGTGCGTGGACATATGGAGAGAGTCATGAGGGATGTCTAGCTCTTGGGTGTCAAACAATTACTGCAGTTTTTGTTTATGCATTTTAATTCAACTACAAAAACAAAAACCCAGGAATAAAAAACAGAAAGTATAAAACTTTCAACATGTTCTTATATCTGCATTGCTTTAATAAACAGCTCACAAGAAACCAACAGAGCATTGATGGGCGTTGCTTATGTTTTGTAACAAGTTATGACTTTCTTCCATGTTCCTGGAGATGCATTGATATCACTACTTCATGACAATTTTCTCTGCCTAATAAGCAAGATAAAGCTTTATCAACAAAAACCAGTGCCTTCATCTAAGGGTCATGAAGAACATTCACTTTGTCTGAGAGTTGAAGAAGATAAATAATCTTGAGATAAACAATTTAAAATGATTTGGGGTGTATTTAGAAAATTTTTAATTATTTTAAGGTTGAAATTATCATTGTATAGTAGGTTAAATAAGTTATGGGAAATTTTATTTGAACCCATATAACCTCTTTTTACACCCAACTTACTCTCCACACCCATATTATTTTTAATTAAACTATTAATATCTTTTTAAACCCAATTTTATTACCTAAACTACCCTCATAAACCCAATTCAATATGTAAATTTATCTTTACACCCATACTACTAACTTGTTGAATTTGTCTTCTTTCTTGTGAATTTGTGATAACTTTTTCTCTTACAGAATAACCAAATCAATATGATTTAGATTCTGATTTATGCATTCCCTAATTTTGGTTTTTACTGAGTTTGATTTCGAGACTTAAAAGTCAGAGGCTACTTGCAGTTTTTCTTTAATCTTGTTATATTTTGCATTTGTTAGAAAAACATCAGTTGCAATTTTGTTTGACACGTTTATCTATACAAGTTTAGGTATGGGATTGATGTCTGCCCCAGCACCCTTTGCGGTCATATTGTTGCCAATTCCATAAGCAATTTTACTCTCTTCATTGTGTCCTTTTGGATGATTACAGCTTTTATATTGACATTCGGCTTCAAATCTTTGTTACAATGTTAAAAAAATACTTGACCGGTGATTTTCACACTCGATTGAATCTCTTGCACTCCTCCCTTTGAGTGCAAAACACTTAAAGATGATTATCAAAATTGCTATTCAAAAGTTTATGTTTTTTTTTTCCTTTAACTTTTTACCACCTTTTAGCAATAACCCTTAATTTTTCTATAGGTGCCTATGCTCTTTGCCATTTGAATTTAGTTTTATGAATATTTACATAAATATCATCAATCTGGTTTGTGCTTGACCAATTTTAACTAGTACATAATCTACATCTTCTGTCTCCTTTGCCTTGACGTTGGAGTGATTGCCTCAATTTTCTATAAGATGGACTGGGAAGTGGTATGCCTTCATGGACTTGTGATTTTTATGTGCCCCACATTCAGTCACGAATCTTATTTTTTTCGTCACTTTCTAAGTTTCGTAGAAGAAAGATTAGATTGGTGATAGTAAGAATTTGATTATTGGATACAGGTTTATTGATAAAATTTAGTTTTATTGTTAATTACATATTATACTTTATAGTAATTGTGTAATATGTAAAAAAGAACACTTCATAATTAAAATTTAAGTTGGGTGTGGAAAAGAATTTATATGGGTTTAAATAAAATTTCTCATAAGTTATTTAGTATTAAATTTAATGTGAGGTGCATTCAACATAATATGGGGTGTTAAAACAAACCTAGTAAAAAAATATTTGCATTGGATTCCCAGTTAAAAAAAAAAAACATATTTGCATCGGATCTCTATTCCTATTCCGATTCCTATTCCTAGTAAAAAATAATATTTGCATCGGATTCGTATTCCTAGTAAGAAAATAATATTGCATCGATAGGGTTGTTTGAGTTGTATTTAAATTTTAAACGCTTGCTGTATCATTCTCTTCAAGATCCAATTAATTAATTTTAATTCCAGTTTCAGTGGCGGCTCCTCCCCCTGTTAATTCTTGTTCGACATCGTCAGCAACCAGCTGTTGCTGCCGCATATCTCCAAGGCGTCGTCCTATTTTTGATCTGCTCTCAAATATATACAATCTTATGCCTATGAAGTTGGAGGGAGCTGACTTTTTTGTCTGGAGGTATCAGATCGTCACCAACCATACTGAGAGCTTACGATCTTATAGGCTACGTAGATGACTCACTCACATGTCCAGACAAATTCATCGTCCAAGATTCAACGACGGGGGAGTGGTGAATCCGGCCTATGACACATATTGTGCTGGGAGGATCAAGCAGTGATGGCGGGGATCAATACTACACTCTCATTTTATGCATTCAAGAAAGCCATGGATTGCTCTACAGCCAGACAACTATGGCTTGGACTATATCAAAGTTATCATAGGATCCCATATCGAAACTCGCTTGCTTGCAGCTTTTCAACCCTAAGTATGTACTTGACGGTAACTTAGGCTGCTGTTCGGTCGATGACATTAACACTGTTGTTAGTATTGCATTAATTTGCCTCGAACCGGAGCCTTCAAAGAGGCCTACCATGGTTGAGGTTATCAAGATGCGAGAGAAAACCAAAAATAACAAACTTGTAAAAGATACTTAAATTTGTACACCTGTTTACACCTAAAATGTCTACCTAGAGCTTTGTTTCGTCATTTCTCTCAGATATGCAAAAATGGATGAGCAATTGAAACAGACATTCTCTGTTATTCTTATTTTTCTGTAAGCATTATTTGTGTTGTAGCTTGAACTTTAACCGGAGAGCACTCAGCAAGATAGCTACCATAAGATGGTTGAGCAATATATTTTCTTTGAAATTATACCACTTCCCGGTCCAACTCCAATCCAAGGTACAAAAATAGATACATAAACGAAAGACGTCAGCTCAAGTGGCCAACAGAGGAAATGAAAAAGCTTACTTGTAGCATCTACTTGAGGATTGATTCCAGTCCATTCAAAACCGAAGCTTTCAAGGAGGGAGAAACTGGAGTATCTCCGAAGAATACGTCAAACAGAGCAAAAGCCACGTTTTCTGATTCAATTTCAGCATCCACACCAGACGGAAGCCCATCAGATGAGATACAGACCTAAATATCACAATAAATCTCATTTGGTAAGATCGCATACAAAGAAAAAATTTACATAGAAGTATAACATAACTATGTTGGTTTACGTTTGCAAAGCAGCAAGCAACACAAACTAGTATCAGAATGCGTATCAGAGGAAATCCGAGAGAAAAAATTCAGGGAAACATAGAACTCCCGAAAGCCTGCACTAGTTGGTATGCATAAGAAACCAGTAAATTCGTACTTACAAGCATTTTGGAAGGATCTGGCCAAGTCAAAAATATGAAAGTTCCCTTCTTAAGAGGTTGCCCTTGAAAGATGCTACGGAATGTGGATAGTGCAGATTCATCAATAGGAGTTGGTGATTTGATTCTTGGAGAGATGGCATCATTCAAGGCGTCCCAAAAAGTTTTCCCATCAACATCTCTAACCAGAACAATCTGTAATGATTTCACCAAAGGAGCTGCAGTTAGGAAAATTAACGTTAGCAACACAAGTGTGTGTGGCAAGGAAGATGCACAATTTTTATGATTATTACATAGAAAAATGGAGCTGAACAAGGATGAATCCTCTTGAATCTCAGAAGTTGATCTTCCTTTCCAAGCATTCAAACTATTTAAGATGGACTGGTTCGCATATAGTCCTGCAGCATAGACTTTTACGCCAATAATTGCAAAGACCTTTTCCCTGTATCCTGCAACCATTGACAACATTGAAGTTATATGCTACATGCCTCGCCTCAATTTAATTAAAAGCTACTATAATCTCAGAATTTGTATCAAAAGCCAGCACATGGCTATCTTAATTTTCTTTAGAAAGAATGCATTTTGGTATATATGATATGAAGCAACTGACCAGTTCCAAGCAAGGTCAATGAACTCGAGCAACCCGGCAGACTCAAAGATGTTTGAAATTTCTCTTTGGTAACAGGCTCCTCGATATATTCTGCCCTTCCAACTGCAGTTTTGTATATATAGAAAAATACATCAGAATTTGTTATGAATGCAATCAAAGAAAATGCATAAGCATCCAAATATAACAAAATATATTTTCTTTACTTTCGTTCGTTGTCTCAGTCTTCAACGAAAAAGCAAAACAACAACAACAACAACAACAAAGTTTTATCCCACTAAGTGGGGTTACATTTATGAATCCTAGAATGCCACCGCGCTCAGTTTTACACTAAGTCTTCCGTTAGCTCCAAGTACTCCATATCTTTTCTTAAAGTCTCTTTCCAAGTCTTACAACTGGAGTTAGGTGTGTCTATAAGGTTAAATCTTAATCAGATTGTCTCCATGTTTTCAAAGTTCTGAAACCAGTATCAAATTCTACAACTTCACCAGGTTTTGTTGTTTCATTTGAAGCAATATAATAACAAAATCGACTAAAGTCACTGACTTTCCGAAATCTACTCACTCTCTGACCAGAAATCTGATTGCTTTCCTGTCATCCACCTCAATTCAACAACAATAAACCTATAAAAAAATATGACCACATTTACAAGATTTTTACCAGAGCTTTCTGCAGTCACACTATTTATCCCATGGACATTTTCAGATGCATTTCTTCTTGTTCTACATGACTGTTTTGATTTAAACAGAAAGAAAGTAAATTCTCTGCAGATAATTACCATGGCAACTGAAATTTCAAATGAAAATAATATACCAAAACCTTTTTAATTTCACACAGAACAAATTGAAGTTCAAATTCTGCAGATAACTGAAAAAAGAAGTGAGGAAACTGAGTGGGAATACTTCACCTGAAGTTGAGGAAGCATTCACTGCAAAAGGGGTCCGAGATTTAATGTTCTTCTGAAGGGAGAAGTGAATGGGGGTTTGGCAAATGAGAACACTTGGTTTTGAAATTCCAGTAAGGAATCCAATTCTGGGTTTGGGAATGCAGTTCCTGGTGGGAATGGGAGATTGGAGCCATTTGGGACTGCAAATTGATTGAGCTTCAAACATGCTTTCAGCCTTTGGATTCTGGAAAACCTGTTTTCGGTTTTCCAATCAAACTGTTTGATAAGTGAAAAAGATGGGAGTTTTACCGCGTTTGTTTTTTTTACTGCAGTAAATAAAGGAGAACTGTTCCGAAGTCCAGCTCTCTGGGCACTAATAAATGGAGTTTGATTGGTAGGACCGTAAGATGACGATGACACGAGTTGTAAAACCAATCATTAGTCGATCGATTATTTGCTGACTCTACGAGCAAACAAGGAATGGATTCATTGTCAGGCTGCGTCTCCGTGCAATAATACAATCTCATAAGTTAAAAGCTTATTGATATTATTGCTTAATTAGAATTGGAAACTACGATGATGGTAAACCAATTTCATATAAATTTGAGGTTGTATTCGTTGCACAACTCAAAGTTTAAATTGTAAATTTGATTAGTTTCATGTGTTTTATATAGGACTTGATAAATCTCCGACAACGGTTGTCTTTAAAACAAAAATGTTATTCTTACTATATTTTTCATATCACATTTCTATCATCTTTCTAATAAAAATGAAACTCACATACGTTGATATATCTTATTTTTATTGAAAATATTATACAAGTATGATTTGAAAAATGTGGCAAGCATATCATTACTAATGTGAACTGTGAAGCCAGCAGTCGGTCAGTCACTCCAATAACTTGGGGTGGAATCCGAGGTGGCTGATGATGTGAGGTAGACGCAAAGTCCCTCTATACGTGGAAGTTGTTCTCAAAAGCTCCGATCTTTGCAACTGTTACAAGAGAATTCCAAGAGGGAATTGGATCCTCTCGAGCTCAAGCTCATAATCCTCCTGATCAACATACGTGAGCTGTTGGATATTGATTAAATGGTTACAAACAGGAGATTATTCTAAAAATTATAATAATTGTAACCGTTAGATTAACATCCAACGACTTACGTGGGCTGGTCAGCAGGATTCTGAGTTTGTGCTCAGGAGAGGATCCAATTCCTTCCGATAGCATCCCAAAACGGATCACTTAACTCACTAATTGATTGACCCCCGGTACTAAAAGATAGCCGTTACACTTTGACCTTTTCTCCCACTTTAAAATCCGACCTTTCTTTCTCTCTGATTCCTTTCCACCATCAGAAAACACAAAAGATTTCAACTTTCTTCTTCTTCCTCTCCTCAACTTTTTTGTTTCAATGGCTAAAATAGCTCTCTCTCTCTTGTGCTCATGCTCTTGTCCTTCACTTTAGGTACTTCTCATATACCAAATTTGGTATAACCACACAAAGGACCAAACTTTAAGGGGTGTGATATCCACACACTCATTTTTACTTCTTATATACTCTTCTAATTTTCGACCGTCGGATCAAATGAATTGAAGAAGATTAAGGAACATAAATCGACAAGAGGTGTGAGAAGTAAAAAAATAATGTGCGTGAATAACACATCCCAAATATTAGCTTAAACTCATTTTTTTATCACAACCAATCAATCATGATATGATTGAAATTATCACAGTTATGGTCCACAATACCATGCAATGTGCATCACGTGAGCTTCTGTCAGGTTACTCACCTCAGCTCCTCCCTGTGACGACTCACAGTCTAACACACGAGCTGCTGTCAGGTTGGGCAAAGATAGAGTCTAACAACGAGCTGCTGTCAGGTTGGGCAAAGATATGATCCATTAGTTTCAGTGCCTATAAACTATTCCTTCAGGCTCAATTTACGATATTTCCTCATATTTAAAAACTAATCATTGTTTTAGTTTATAATTGAAAATTATCCTTGCAAGCATTTTACCAAGACTGGTAGCCGTTCAGTGATTTGATAAATAAACGGATACAATGTTATCGACATATAGTTAAATATTCACAATAATAAACGGACACAATTTTTGATAACTTAAAAAGAATGAACAGTTTAGATTATGAGATTATTTTATAAAGGATGCCCAAATAAATAGTAAACATTATATTAAGTTATTAACTGGTTAGTGTTTGAACATTCCTATATATTTACCTTTGGGTGTTCCTTTTCGACTTAAAAAAAATTAGAGAGGTGTTGTTATCATTCTAAAACTTCTAATTAGCTTGCCATTGTTTTCTTTTTGTTTTTTTAATGCAAAGGTGAACACTCAGCCATTGAACTTTGCATATTATAATGTATACATATAAAACATATAATAAATTGATATCTGCACAGCTATTTTTTTATCTCCGGGCCTCAAGCGTCCTCACAACTATCATGTTAATGTGATTGTCCGATATAATCTAACTAGACCACATGATATATTTTCTTCTGTGTAATCCTACGCAGTTGACCTAATCCCATAAATTTACTAAAGTGCTCTAACATACGGTTATGAGAATTCAAACTTTTATACAAACAAGTACAGTACCTTACGCAACTGACCTAATTCGCATCTACACTTGTTGACAAAAAAAACAGAAAAAAAAGAAGACCTAACCCGCATCTACACATACACAAAATAATAATTATTTGGGTTAATATTTGTGTAGATTTATAATAAAAAAAAGTTGGGCAATAATTTTATCACACTACAATAATTTGCAAATGAGTAGGATTCTCTTATTTCCTGTTACCATTCTCTCTCATCCCCTCCTCTCACACTCTTCTTTTTGTCTTATTCTTTATACAAAAAATTCAAAACAAAATGTAGACACGGCGTAATCGCAACCGTTTAAATAGGAAGGGATGTAAGAGGAGAGAGATTAGGAGATGAGAGAATCCTACTCCATTTGCAAAAGAGGTAAAAAAAATCAGACAATAGAATAATATTCAGGACATTCTTGAGAGAAAAATCTTGATAGGTGGAAGATCCACTATCCATGTGATGACCACCAGTCGTTCAGAGGGAAATTGATTTTCTGGCTCTCATCTGACCAACAAACTTGAAAAATTGCAAGGACAAAGCATTTGCAACCATAAATACAATTCAAACCTAAAAGCACTTCACTTCCTCTTCAAACTTCTCCCCACAATACAAAGGCCCAACTCTTTTTCTGAGGGTCACTCATCTCTCTCACTCTCTCCAACTGATAAGGAGGAGCAAAGAGAACTCTCTCTCTCTCTCCTCTCTCAAAAATATATACATATACATACATACATATATATATATGTGTGTGTGTGTGTGTGCATGTGGGCTTCTTGGATTCACTCAATTGCTATTCCAACTTGTGCTCAATGTTAAAACAGAAACCATTCCCAGTGGCCCCATTTGATTTTTTTCGCAGAGTTTTCTTCATTACCCACAACTGTTTTAATGACCATTTTCTTGCTGGCGTTTCGTTTCTGAGAAAATTTTGGTGATTTTCCTTTCTGGGTTTTTGGTATTGGTGATTTTGGCTTGTGGGTTATTGAGTTTTGGTGACCTTGGCTTCTGGGTTTTTTCTTTGAATGATGTCAATGACATGCCACACTCTTGATGGGAGAGCAGTGTTGGATTTTGTGGCTTGTGGGTGTTCTTCCAATGCTTTGTTGGATCGTTATTCGGTAAGGAATTACTCAAAGACAAACTCCAAGGGGAGTTGTCGAGGTTATGGAGCTCGGCTGAATCGAATTCGGTGTGGAGTTTCTTCAATGAAAACAGCTGAGACTCCAGCACCGAAAAAGGCAGCTGAGGCTCTGCTAAATGGTAAGGCAATAGAACTTTTTGTTCCAAGTTTGAACTTTTAATTAATTCAATTTATTTCAATACCATATGAGTTACTTCTATCAAATGCTTGAAGTTACAGTTTTTTATTTTTTTTGTTCTTGTTTTTACCGTTGTAGGTGTTCCTCAAGGTCTTCCACTAGTCTTGAATTTAACTAAAGAATCCAGAAAGCCGGTTTCGCTGACAAATTTGTTTGAAGTTGTTGCTAATGACCTCCTGACATTGAATCAAAATCTTCAGTCAGTAAGTGCTCCTTTTGGATTTCCTGGTGCCGTGTGATACTTATATCTATTAGGAAGTGTATGGTGTAGAATGTCTCGTGCCGGGCCCAGCTGAGTTTAGTTTTAAACAATCTTTTTCCGCTTGATACTTATATCTATTAGATACTATGTTTGCTTTCAAGAACAAAAAACACTTTGACCTTTTCTCATGAGGCCCTTTAGAAAAAAAAGTCTCAATACTACTCTGAGAAACGAGAATACATGTGTGCATATGTTTGTTGGCGTGGTGATGAGCTTCGGTTAGAAGCTGGCAATTTGGCATCTTTTTTATGTTTTGACATTATGACGGATAACTCTTTATAGGTACATAGGTCCTTGTTAAAGCCAGAATCGTTTTGATAAATGTACTAATAAGTGGAAGTGTCATGCTTATTTGGAGGTTGTCTTGCCCTTCCCATTTTATTGACCGTAGGTATGAATATAATCCTTGTTCACTTATTCTCGCCATGCCTTCCCATTATATGTAGATCATGCTGTTATCCATTTGATTGCTTATCAGTTATAGTTGAGCATGCATATCCAATCGCAAAAGTCAGAAGTCCCTTATCCCAGCGGTTTGGGTAGGCAATATAAATCTTTACCCTGTTCTTTCTTGTTTACCTTATCCCATTTACGAATTTTCTTTATATTTTTGAAATCATCATCATCCCTGCCTTCATTCCCAATCTTGCCGATTCCAAAAGGAAGAAATTCGTGTGATAGTCTGTCCTGGTGGTGTTATATTCATTAGTTTGAGTGAGCTGCATTCTTGGGAACACTTTTCCAGTCTTGAGCTTGTTGTACAGTGAAAACTTCTTATCAATCATCCTGGTACGGCTAACTTTTTCCAGTCTCTCGCTGCCGAATTATGGCACCCTTGTCATACCAAAATGTTCATAGACTTTATTTCTGATGTCTTATAGCGTACATGATTTTCTAATGTAATAATTATAGTCGACTTAGCAAGTGTTTAGAAAATCAACCATGTGAATATAATGTTATATTGCATTACTCCTTATGGTTCAGCTCGGCTTTATGATTAAAAAGTTGTGTGCTTGATGATTTATGGAAATTTTAGATTAGTGCACGTTAGTGTCAGGGTGACCTGTGCTGAGATTATATTATCAGGCCTTATTTTCTGTTTATATCTACTTTAAGTGGAAAGGATAGTTTGTGATAATATGCTTGTTTCAGATTGTTGGTGCAGAAAACCCCGTCTTAATGTCAGCTGCAGAGCAGATTTTTGGTGCTGGTGGGAAGAGGATGAGGCCTGCATTGGCGTTTCTAGTGTCCAGAGCAACAGCAGAACTAGTTGGGTTGAAGTGAGTTTGATCCAATGTTCTTAAGCAGTGAGTATTGTATGAGGTTAACAGATTTTGACTTCACTCTAAACTTTTCTGTTTAGGGAACTTACCAAAGAGCATCGGCGGTTGGCGGAGATAATTGAAATGATCCATACAGCTAGCTTAATACACGATGATGTATTGGATGAAAGTGACATGCGACGAGGTAGACATCTTTAACTTCTTATATATGTCAGTTTTAAAGTTATAGAGATGTCTGTGTCAAAATATATCACATACCTAACCTTTGGCCCAAAATTTTAGCTACTACGGTACCTGTCCATAAATTCTCAACAAACTTTCTACCTTAAATTCCTCGTTCTTATGAATGCCTGAAATGTCTGCAACGGTTGAGGGCAGCGGCTATCTAGAAATCATTGCCAGTGAATGTCTAGCACAAAGCGACTACCACATATTGCTCATGCTTTTATTATTTTATAGTGTTTCATTTAGTTGTTTTCTTTTATCCCCATAGATCCAATTCCAATGAATTCGATCCTTATTTGCAGGGAAAGAAAGCGTTCATCAAATGTTTGGTACAAGAGTGGCAGTTCTTGCTGGGGACTTCATGTTTGCACAGTCGTCATGGTATCTTGCAAATCTAGAAAACCTTCAGGTCATCAAGCTCATCAGCCAGGTAAGTTGTGTCATGTTTATACTCTCGAAGCCTTCATGGACTGCGATCTTGTTTCTAAAAGACTTCAAACTCAAAAGTCGAAGAATAAAACAATTAGAAAGAGGTTGCAGTCTGTTGCATACTTGCAACCTTTAATTTAGACGTAATTCAGTTAATGCTATGGCAGGTTATCAAAGATTTTGCAAGTGGTGAGATAAAGCAGGCATCTAGCTTGTTTGATTGCGATGTCGAACTTGAGGAGTACTTGCTTAAAAGCTACTACAAAACAGCATCGTTAATTGCTGCAAGTACCAAAGGAGCTGCTATTTTTAGTGGGGTTGACAACTATGTAGCGGAAAAAATGTACGATTATGGCAAGAATCTTGGTCTGTCCTTCCAAGTTGTTGATGACATATTGGATTTCACACAGTCCGCGGAGCAGCTGGGTAAGCCTGCTGGAACTGACCTCGCCAAAGGAAACCTGACAGCCCCTGTTATATTTGCTTTGAAGAAAGAACCAAAACTAAGAGATATAATCGATTCAGAATTCAGCGAAACTGGTTCTCTCGACGAAGCCATTGCATTGGTTAAGGCTTGTGGGGGGATTGAACAAGCACAAGAATTAGCGAAAGAGAAAGCTCATCTTGCAATCCAAAATCTCGAGTGTCTTCCCAAGACTGCTTTTCGATTGGCTCTGGAAGATATGGTGATGTTTAATCTTCAACGGATTGATTAGAGGGCTAATTTTTTTGGAAAGCCTTTATAGCTGTGGTAAGCATAAAGGAAGAAAGGTAAAAGATTGAAAGCTTCAACCGTTGCAAGCACTTTTCTGCAAATGTACAAAAAGTGCTTCCGGGTAAAGGTATATATGCTATAGCTGAAGCTCATTATAGTGTTGATTTAATTACACCTTCTTCATAAATTGGCATAAAAATGAAATTAATACTTCACCATTGTTGGACAATAAAATTCTGAGGTCATCAATAATTTTCACCAAAAATATTCCCTTGTTCTTTGAACTTCAACAATTCCATGTTTGGTATATCATTCGTGCGTGCACGGAAATGATTGTCACATAAGAAATTTCCCGTAAATTTATTATGTCTTGATTCTTAAGTTTTTGTGATATTTGAGTACCTTCAGAAAAAGAAAAAAAAATGAAAAAAAAGGAGAGTATATGCAATTTAGGTTTGTTCTTTTGAAGTCATTGAATATTGATATTCAATTCGATCCAATGTTGAAAATCCAACCAATCCAAAAAAAAATAAAAATCAAAAATAAAAAATCAAAAATCAAAAATCAAATGATCAATTTTATTATGAAGGAATGATCTAAAATATCAAATTTAAGTTTTTGGCTAAAATACGTCCATAAATTGATATTTAATGACCATATCTGACTGTCAATGGTTGAACTATATCAAGTTTGTAGAAGTACCACAAAAAACTTTCTTTTATTATAGTAGTGCCCCCCGCCGATCTCTCCTCCACCATTTTATTAAGAAATATAAGGGAAAGAAAAAGGAAAAAATACAAGCGGGGGACTAAGCCAAGATTATCAATGACAAAATGATCAACGAAACCGATAATAAGGGCAATATGAAATGTCACGAGCATGGGTAGAGACAACAAAATTTGGAACCAGAGACTACCAGTGATAAACATAACTTCTGCCCCAAATGAAGCTAAAGAATCAGCAACTTGATTTTCTTGTTATATATGTATACATATAAATCGCTTTTGACAAAATCACTAAAGATGATTTTACCAATCCACCATAAGAAATCAAGAGACTGCATTATGAGCCTTGAAAAGATAATGAATAACCAACATGGAATATGTTTCAATCCATATATCCTTCCAATCTTTGACTACAAATAAAAAGCTTCAATTATTAATAAATTTTTTACATTCTTCTTAGGAAAAAAACTTGCAAAATCACTTATGAGTAGAAGTGCTTATTAGATAAGCATTTTTAGAGAGGTCCATTGGTTAAAAAAAAAAAAAAACTAAATTAAATGGGTTAGATTGGATCATATGTTCTGATTGTGGAGCGGCCCAATTCCACCCGCTAAATTATAGTTTAACCCGACCCTTTCGTTTGCTCGTCCCCGTTTTCCCTTGGCCTGATACACAAATTCCTTCGGCCTTTCCTGATGGCAAAATAAGCCGTGGATCTGTCAGCAACTACATCAAAGTTCATGCGTTTGCTCCACATCACTGACGCCTACCTCTGCTCCTCCACCCTGGTTCGTTTCTAAACCCTAAACCCTAAATAGGTCTGATGTCAAACACATCGGATTCGGGGTTACGGGTCAAATTTGGATTGGATCAGATATAGCCCATGGGTCGGATCCTGGTTTAGGTCGGGTATGGAGTCGGGTTGGATTCGGGTCGAGTATGAACATCGGGTCCAATCAGAGTTTTTGGATCGGGTCGGTTTTGACCTGGATACCCTAAACCCTAAACCCTTAAAACCCTTAAAACCTTAAACCCTAAACCCTAAAAACCCTTAAAACCTTAAACCCTAAACCCTAAAAACCCTTAAAACCTTAAATCCTAAACCCTAAACCCTAAACCCTAAACCCTAAACCCTAACCACTAACCCCAAACCCCAAACCCCAAACCCCAAACCACTAAACCCTAAACCCTAAACCCTAACCACTAACCCCAAACCCCAAACCCCAAACCCCAAACCACTAAACCCTAACCCCTAACCTAAACCCTAAACCCTAACCCCAAAATCCTAAATCCGAAACCCCAACGCCCTAAACCCTAAACCCTGAACCCTAAACTCTAAACCCTTCTCTCGACCCCGACATCACCACCAACCACCACCACCAAATTCACCACCCACCGCACAAAATCTTCCAAACACTTCCTCGGATTCGTCGAATTTCTTACAAAATTTACAGCCATTCAAGCTTTCTAGAGAGAGAGAGAGAGAGAGAGAGAGAGAGAGAGAGGAGATGAGGCTTCTGAGCGACTGGGGACAATGGAGAAGCGTAGCAAAAGAAGCCATGGATCTGTCAGTAACATTAGCAAAGTTCATGGGTTTGCTCCACGCCACCGACGCCTACCTCTGCTCCTCCACTCTCGTCCGTCACTCTAACAATCCCGTCACTCCTCTTTCCCAATTTCCATTTTCTAAATGCGGCGTCGTCTGATTATCCGTTGCTTGCAGGTCTACGGCCCCAGTATGCTCCCTACCCTGAACATCTCCGGCATGCTTCTCTCCGAACACGTGTCTCGTCGAATTGGGATGGTGGGTTCCGGCGATTTGGTCCTGGTTTGGTCTCCGACGGACCCTCGGAAGATTGTGACCAAGCGTGTCCTGGGTATGCAGGGTGATAAAGTCACCTACTTTGTCGATCCCAAGCACAGCGACAGGTAGCAGACGACTGTGGTATGTGCAATTTTTACTGTTTTTTTTTGTTCTAGTTTGTTGATTTTATGGTTTTGGTAAATTTTTTGTGATTGCAATGAAATTTTCACTGCATTTTGTACTTTGGGAGTGTTGGTTTTGTTGTAAAACAAGTAATTCATCTGCATTTTTTAAAAAGGTTAGTAACTTGTAATTTGAATGGCATGTTCTTGGTGGTTTTAATGGCTTGTTCTTAATTGAAGATGCATTGGACGTTTCGGTTCAATAGAGCTCCATTTAGGAGTAGTGCGTATAGATTTGAACGAAGAAAATTGAGGTTTCATCATAAAACCAATAGGAAATATAGGAAGTAGCCCAACCTTTTATAAGCCCTCATGCAAGATCCCCTCCTCCCATAAATGTAGGACTCATTCTCAACATTGAATGGCTGCTGGATCATTGAGGTTGTGATAATCACTAACATATTTGTATACTGGCGGTTGGGACGGCCATCGACAGTTTTTTTACAAAACTTAGTGGCCATCTAACATATTTGACACAACCTTCTTATTCCGATCATGACGTGTAGCATATTATCAATCGAAATGCTAGTTTTATTATCCTGTGTTCTACCTGTACACAAATTCTTTTCTTTTGGTGCTTTTTGGATTCAGAGTAGGCTGTCTTGTGTGTTAAGCACCTTGAGTTATATTATGATCCAGGAGGATCTTAATGAGATGATCAAGCAATTCAAAGTAGGGCTCAAAAGCTTCTTCCTTTGTTTCTGATCTAAAAGTTGTTAGTTTCCTCTCCTACGAACAATGTTTATGCGCACGAAAAAGCACACACGCTTTGTTCCATACTTTGACTCAAAACAATGTAAGCGCAACTTTCAAATCGTTAAGCCTAAAACTTTTATTCAACACCAATAAACGTAATACTTTTTACCATAACCAGAAGTAGAAGGGAATGACCAGTCTGTCGTATTCCGATCAGCAACAGATGAACTTTACTGACTTCTGCAATCTTATCAGCAATCTGCAAGGAAAACAAGCGATGAATAGAAAAGGTCACTAACAGAAAGTAGAGTCGTAAGTTCCAACAGTGAACTGAAACAGAACTACGGAAACTTAGTATGGGAGGTTCTATCGGTCTGGAGAAATCAGCAAATTAACAAGATCAAGCAAAACAGATCAGATAGGGCAGGCAGACAGAGATAAGGACAGTGAATTACATAATGTTCTAATAAGTCCTGCTTCTGACATTGCAAATACTGTTCGTCATCACATGATAACTAGCACTATTTCTAGACAGCCAGCATTACCCCGTTAATCAATATAGTGTATTTATATCACTGCATACCTCTGTTATCAAATGGTAAACATGAGCAGTTAATGCAACCTTCACCAAGAAGGTCAAAACACTAGCCACCGAATCTTGTAACTCAATCTCCTTATTGAGTACTTAATTTACAGATATGAAAATGATACAACTAAGTAATTATTCCTGGAAATGAGCAACAAAAGGATAAATGATTCATGCTTTAAGTACAAGTCATCTAACAGCACTTGGCACATCAACCGCCATAACATTATAAAGTCATTATCGAATCCTAGAGACTTGTTCAAAATAATTCTTGGAGCCACAGAAAAAAAGGAAACAAAAGGGGCAAGGGGACGAGAATTCCATCACTGCTAAATGAAATTTGAGTGATGTCAACACCACTAGATGATTCAAGAAAACTGACTTCTAGTGCAATCAAAATTGCAATCAGAATTTTACCTTTGTTTCATCCAAGCACAAACTATTAAGTTCCTCCTCTTCATAACCTTTCCCCTTTGAAAAATTCCATACAGATTGCTAAGTCTAGTGTCTTTGGAAGCAGAAGCCATTTTATTGTTTAAAAGAAGCATCTGCAAAAGAAACTTATCACATTCGCATACAGTTTCTTCCTCTATTTCTCCTGAAAGTTAATTATCGAGCCTAACAGCTACTTCTCTGTTTCGGGCCACTATTTCCTTTCTTCTAATTAGACCCTACTTCCAATTCCATCGTTTTCAAATACCACAACAAACTTGTAGAAATGGTGACAATCGCCATCCAAGATGGCCAATTTTCAAGCTTGTGTAAACAACCTGTCGACATTGCTGGCAACAGGCTTGGCAAAGAAATCTAAGATGTTGTATCAAACCTCAAACACAATGACATTTTGAAGACTATGACGCTCGCAACCGAAACTTGTACAACTATAAAAACTTAGCTTCTTGATAATTACCAAGGTTTTCATTTCGCAATTAAACATTTTCGCCATTTCCTCAGCATCAAATCTCTTCCACAGCACTAAAGTTTTGATTTCCGTAAGAAACCGATTGCAGTAACGAACAAATGACACATAAATACTCAAAAACATAAAAATAAGCAGACCATCGCAAAACCCATTTCTGAAAGCGAAGAAATTGCAAACAAAAAGGAGAGAAAACAATGGAAACGAAGAGCTTGAGAACTTACCGTTTTGGGAGGCTACCAAGACGCTTTCTTAACGCCATTCAGCATGCCTTTGGAGGCGAGAGCACGGAAAACGATACGGGACATACGGAAGGTCTCGTAGACGGCGCGTGCGCGGCCGGAGAAGATGCAGCGGTTCCTGACGCGCGTGAAGGAGCTGTTCCGGGGCAGCTTGGAGAGCTTGAAGCGGTTCTCCTCGCGCAGATCGCTGGGAAGGGTTGGGTCCTTGCAGAGGGCCTTGTACAGGTTCCGCCTTAGCTCGTATTTCGCCGCCAGCAAGCGGCGGTGGTGGTCTCGGATGTTGGCATTTTCTTCAGACACTGACATCGCTGCTCTTTTGGGTCAAATGGCACATTCTCTGATTTTGGTCGATGTCGGGTCCTAGGGTTTTAAGCTTTGGAGACCTGTCAAACCGGGTCGGATTTTTACAACAGGCTTTTCCGAAACGAATAGTAGAGGCCCAACTAAAACGATTCACACTAAAAGGCGCCATTCAAACTTCAAATTGGTGCCTTTCTCTTCTGTACTTTTAACAATAATCTCCAGTGCTTTCAGTCTCATAGCGTTCCATCGTTATCATCTAAAAGATGGGAGATTAATTTGCTTCAGACCTACTTGTTTCATGTTAAAATTAAAAAAAAAAAACTTACAAATTAGAGTGTGTGTATATATAGGAAATCTTTAGGGGAAGGGATCCATTTTTTTCTATAAAAATGGGAATTAGTTGTAGGATCTACACTACATCGAATTTTAACGATCCGAACTGTCTATTTTTCAAGTTGCAACTCATAGATCATCTTTACAAAATATTAGCTAAATCTAAAATGTTTAAGATGTTTAATTGGGTTCAAAGAAATTAACGAATACTTTGTTATATAAGAAATAATGAAATTTTATCTTAATAATTGAATAGGCAAATGATTTCGGATTGAATTGAATTTTTGCACAGATGATCTATGAATCGAGACTTACAAAATAGATGGTTCGGACCGTTGAAGTTCGACGTGGAGTGGGTCCCACACAAAATCCCCATTTTTTGAAAAAAAAAAGGGAATCTATTTGCATAAAGGGCCTATATATATAGGAAAAGGATCATCGCGGTATCCTAGGAATCCCGTGATCGTGACCATTTATCGTATATCGTGCGGTCAGTTTTCATTAGATACTATTTATATTTAATTTTAAATTTTAAATTTTGAAATTATTTATGACTAATCCTTTTCCATATATATACACTAGAGATGAGCACACACTTTGTCAAAAGATACAAAATTACTATTTTGCCCTTCTCATGTCAACATTGTGTATTCAAAAGTGAGAGTAAAATTGGAAAAAAGGGGCAAAAAGTTGACAAGCCCTCTTCTCTTACCATAGTAGATTACAACTTTAAGGTGACTTAGCGCATCAAAAGTTGGTTTAGTGCTTCCAAAGACTTACAAAACTTCTTATTGTGCTCGAGTTTGCCAATTCAGATTTTGACTTGGTAAAACCATTGCCCCAAACAGGCAACACTGAAGTGGTCTCTTGCCCAGCAAAGTAAAACAGCTTTCACTCTTCAATCACATCTTCAATACTCATTCCAATGTTTTTGTTGTCCCCATGCTCCTCAATTTCCTTCAAGTTGGACTCCAAAACTATACCCAATCAGTCATCTTTACGTACCTTCACCTCACTTGATCATCTTCTCTCTTCTATCTATAACACCCATGAGTAAACCTTTTATATCTCAATTAACTTCCTTCAAACTCTTGTTCATTTTGGTTGGTAGAAACCTGCACAAAAAAAGCACTACTTCAATTTTTTTGGAAGACGTCAAGAAGATTAAGTGTTTTCACCGATTATTGTGACATTTGTAACCTAGTCTGTTATAAAGGAGAAATTTTGGTGTCCGTGTGACTCCAGACACAATAAAACTCACATACGCCACTGCCCCTAACATTGAGGCCCACCACTCTCCATGTCATGACCTCACCCCTCTCTCGCACTACTTTTATGACTCATTACCTCCGAGTTCTGGATGGAAGAATTTCTCGTTATAGAGATAGTAAGATGTAAATTTTGTAATGTTTTTTTTCCAATGAAAGACGATTCAAATTTTACCCCATCCTAGAAATTATCAGCACATATTGTGCATAAAAAGCATATTAAGTACTAGCCATACTTTCAACTTCTCCAAATGGAATGCAGAGTTGATAATCTTTCTGTTAATTAGGACTTGGATTAGTTACTAGCCTATTTTGATATGCGGTTCGGATCGTTGATGGGAATGTTAAAAATAAGTGGCATACCATAAGAGTTCACAATTTGATGGGGAAATGGGATGACATGTGGCGCAATATCATGGCAGCAAGAGAGTTTGATGGGTTTGGATTGTGCTTGTTGAGCTCTCCTTGGTGTCTCCAATTCAGCACCCTCCATGCCCATGTAATTACTATGCACACCAGGACAACACTTGGGTGCAACACAACTAGCCATTGATGCTTCCAGTACTACTTTTTGTGTTAGCTTTTTGAGAGAACATTAGACAAGGGTTCAACTTGGAAACTTGTTTGGGAGGTGGAAATTGGTCTAGGTTTTATTTAGTGTTAAGTCACTAAATTAGTGTGAATACTAATTACGTAGCCCCTTATCCAAGTCCATATATACAATGTATTTATTACAAATCATTGAGTTGAAAATGACAATTATGTCCGGATAATGCTTAACTACTTAAAAATGAGTAAAAATCCATGCTCAAAATTCTTCGTGTCGGATTCACAATACTTCATGTTTATAATCAGAACTGTTCATATTAAAGAAAACTACCAAGCTCTACCAATTTTATTGAAATTGAGCCACAATTTGTGGGCAAAGACAATTACAAGCATCAGAACATTTACATTTCCAGCTAAAATGATTCTTAATTAAGTAATTGAAAAAGCAATGAAAATATAAGCTGAACACTAAATCACACAAAAGAAAGAAGGTGAATTCTTTTTATAAGAAATTGATTGGAATTTATTTGCCCATAGTTTCTACTTACATATTTTCTCTGGTAGATACATGGATATAGTACAGTTCTACATTCATCTGGAAAATCGCATACGGCTCTGATTACAACAAGACAATAAGCATGGAGAAAGTAAACTACGAAATAAGAACACATCGTACAAAATGCAGGCACCAAGATCAGCACAGCAGTAAGAAGGTGCCCGACTCTGATGAACAAAACAATCTCTTTTAACTTTGGGGTTCCGAAGCCGGGCTTTGACATTGTTCAAGAATAATGTTACAGTTGTTCATGGTGCGTGCATCAAGGAGACCGTGATTCCACAATTTGATCATAAATAATCTCCAACACCTGCCAAAGTGATTTGTCATTTGAGATTCGCGAAATATAATCAATAGCAAAGCATGATAATACTAGTTGTCTTCCGGATCGTTTTTGCTGGATAGGGGGAGGATGATGCAAAGACAAAATCACTTTATACAGATGTGTTAAATCAGATCATACGATTCACCTGTTCATACTTCATAGCAGAAGGTAAAGTCCTTGAACTTCAGGGCAAAGAACGAAAAAGGTTTAATATTATACCAGGTCCACATCTGAACGCCACTGTAAATATAATCCTTAATTTTGCGTTTGAATGAGGGACTTTTAAGTTCATGGAACTCAGGCTTAATTTGTTAGAAATGCATTACAAAAATTAGATAAGAGGGGGTTGTTAATGACTATATGCAACAAATTCGAGGGAACTAACAATCAAACGAGTGCGATTAATACCATATCAGAGCAGGGGATTTGACAAGATCATGCTCGTGCAATCTCGAAAATGCCTCACATGCCCAAGGAATATGACCGTCAGCCAATACCCTGCCATAATTGCACAAAATAATTCACATAAAGAATCAAGAGAAAACTAAGGGCCTATTTGGTATTCTATTTGAAATTTTTTATCATTTCTCAAAATATTTCTTAAGAACATTTCTTGATAACAATTTTTTTTAAGACTAAAAAACTTGATTGGTTTGCGATTTAAATTTTTTAAATCTTATGACTTAAACTAGACAAAGAGATCTAAAAAGAGGGGGTCGCAGGAGAGGGAGAAAGAGGAGAGAGGCGGACAAAAAGTAAGAGATGATTGAAGAAAAGAGAAAGAAGAGAAAGGGTCGGACGAGATAGAGAGGAAGAGGAGTGAGAGAAAGAACTGAGAGAATGAAGAGAGCAGATTGGAGGGAAGACGAAAAAGGTAAAAACAAAACGAGGAGAGAGAAAGAAGAAAAGAGAGAGATAGATTTGGAGTGGGAGGGAAGGAGGGAGAGAAAAGAAAGAAGTGAGTTTGAGTTTATATACTCTAAAAACTCACTTTTTATGTTTTTAGAGAATAGCCTATATTTTTAAGTTAAAGTCTTGAGTTTAGTTTTTGAAAATAGTTCTACCATACAAGTTTTTAAGGTCTAAAACTTGAAAATTGTTTTTGAGTTTAAAAAGTTAGATTCAAGTAGAGTACCAAACAGGCCCTAATGTTTATCCACACAAGAAAATGAAGTTGTCCGTTTTTCTCTTGACCTGGTGCTTGTCCATCATTGAGCATTATTCATGCAAATGAAGAGCCCTACCAGACGTGCCATGATATCAACGGTTGTAATTAAAAAAATTGAGTGTAGAGAAATTACTGTTGCTTCCTCACGAAGGAGTTCCACATATGCATCATTTGCTTCTCATCTTTAGTCACATCAACAAAATCATCAAGCATCTACAATAGAGTAAAATACCACTTATTCATTTGCTAGATGCCAAGTCAATGTAAAGTGCTGCTAACATATTCCCAAATAAGCTTCCAAATGTTCAACGCAGATCCATGTGCACAGGAATGCAAAGAAAATAAAACAAAGTCTAGATGGCAAGAAAATATTTTCCTCGATGACTCAATCAGCCATCAATAAAGGTCTTGTCTGACTGAAAGTCAGTTGTCTAAGAAACATATGGTATTCGCAAGAGAGAGGTTCAGTTTTATACCCTTCGGTCTTCAAGATCAGCAACATCATCATCAACCTCATCCTCACTATTCTGATCTGACAAAACTTGTTCCAACATCATCGGCTTCAAGCATAAAAATAATAATTAGGAATTCAGTGCCGCATATTCTAAGTAGTGTCATTTAAATATATGAGCCAAAAAGAAACTAAACTATTGACACCTGTTGGCCTTTGGAGCTAGCAACTGAGCAAGCGGCTGATAAAGCAACTGTTGCTAGCAGCCCTCAATGATTATACTAATATAGAGTCATACCATAGCAGTTACAGACTTATGATACAAGTGCAAGAATAATTTACTGTGACAGAACACGTGCTAAAGAAAAGAAAAAATATTATGGTGGGTCAGGCCAAAAAATCAGATTGCTCTCTCGTTCATACACCAAGGAAAGAAAAATTGGCAAATTCACAAAGGCTTCCATATATGACACTTCAGAGTATATGATAACTGAAAAATTCACAAAGCTTAATCAGCGTTCGGTGATGCATTCATCACATAAGTTATTCTCACCTGGGCCCTATGTGAGTGAAAGAACTTTCTCTTCCGCAGGAGGGCACAGCTGAAAATATAGAGAAAACTTCTAGATAAAAACCATATTCATATGTGGCCACATGCAAGACTAATAATCGACATGCAAAAGCAAAATACCACAGTATAAAGAACACATTTTAAAATAATTGAAAATTAACTTTAATGGAAAGTATTACACTGCTGATACATTGGCAAGTGAAAACACAGCCTGTCCACACATGATCAGTTTTGAGGGTGTGCGTCTGTGCGTGCATGCATGCATGTGTGTTTGTGTGTGCATGTGTGTGTGTGTAGATTGACAAGTTAACATCAGAGCAGCTTGGGAGCAACGGTTAGCATCCATCTATTAAGGTTCAAATTCACATGCATGCACAGGCTCAACAGAGCTATTCATCCATTCAGGTTGTTTTATCAAGTTTTGCTGAACCAATCCTTTTGGTTTCAGGAAAATAGGAACTGAACCGAACCAAATAACCAGTTCAGGTCACTTTAAGTCAGTTGCTTCATATGGTTCAGGTTGAGGAAGTTGTTGGACAGCGCTACCAGAATTTTGTTAGTTTTATTAAGAATGAGTAGCCATGCATCCAAGCAACATATGATGGATCTAAGCACACGCGAAGCCATAGATTGGTAGCTGAAGGCCAGGTAAAACCTCATACATTTGGCTTTGATGAGAATCATATACACCCATAAGTAATTACACTGCAGTATTTCATGAGAGAGAGAGAGAGAGAGAGATACTTTCTAGGGTCTGGGCGCTCAACAGATAACTTTCTTGTCTTTGCAAATAGAAGCGTTGGAGGTGCAATATTGTTTCCCGATACTGACTGAACGCAACCAGGATCACCATATGACTGTAGCGTGGAGCTTGAAAACCCTGCAACATTAAAGCTGGATTAAACAAATTTCAGAGACAGCAGCACCAACCGTATCATTCTGCAGATTACTCCTACCTGATATTCTAGCCTTATCACCTCTACTAGAATGAGCATCTGAGCAAAGAAGTTGAGTGTTTGACGACAATATCCGGAAAAGGATTGCATTAAGAAATATTAGTTCAATCTGCCTAAAAGAATAATAACTCCAAAATTCTTTTCAGACATTAGGTAAGGAAAAAAAAATTACAATGCACCTTTAACTCAATATGTTCTTCTCAGCGTAAAAATAGGAAAAGTTAACTATGTGTTACAAACATAGAATAGCTATTTGTGTCACTCCAAAGCAAGTCTAATAGAGACATTGCTCAATTATTCAGGCCTAATTTAAGTGAATTCTCGTAGAAAATAATATTCGACAGATGCTTTGCAGGCACCTGAAGGAGTTACTACATAGGTCTCCAGGAGAACAATGATATTTCATCTGCAGTCCGGAGCTTGAAATTTCATGTTGCAGGACATGTTCAGATTAACTATGTCAGGAACACTTCGGGTTCCTAACAATAATCCAATCAACTAGTCAAGACACACATGAGGATTGGTTGATCCATAATTTTTGGACCATACACTTATTTTGCAAGGAATTAATACTTATTCAAGTCTTCACCATTACTAAGATATATCTTTCCCATATAATTCCAGAGAAAATAATTCTTAGCTAAAAGACAGTTCAAATCTTTGACACAGTTCAAAAAGCCTTATTTATTCCATCTTTTTTTGTCCTTTTTGGTTGTCTAACCTCCATTGACTTTAAAACAACAAACACCCACCCAAAGTATAACATTGCCAAATACATATAAAGGAGAAACAAAGAGAGCTTCAGCACCTTCTACTTTCTCAAATTTTTAATAATAATCGATCATGTAGTCAATTCAGATAGTTTATGTGAACATGAGAAAGAACATGTACCATCGGCCTTGTCCAAAAGCTCACAAAGTCCAGAAGGAAAGTCAGACTCTAAGACGTGAGGATGTACGTGCTTTGCATTTTGATATAGGCTCTTGGGTCTTCTGCGTCTTAGTGGCTTTGAGCTGGGAAATGCATGAGCTTACTCCTTTCAGTTTAAGGCATTCATATATCTCAAATAAAATTACATATGGGCCAATAAAGAAGAGAAAACTTACCAAAAGGAGAATACTTGTTGCTTAGGATCAACACCATCAGCAACAATCTGAAGAGAAAAAATAAGATCTAAATTTCTGCAGCTAGTTATCAAGGTATTTCTGCATTTTTTTTCTTTTGTACCACTACCATCTGTTTTTTAAGAGAATGTATTCTCAAAGTTAACTACAATTCATAAATTGGCATAATAGTCGTTTCATCTGTCATCTTCGGCAGCCAACATCATCTTTACTATTTCAACATGTATATGTCCAAAGAAACTAGAAAAGATTATATCATGATGACATTTGCCCTAATCTAATTCCAAATTAAACATAGGACAACTCATGATTGGGGAAGCAACCTTGTATGGGACTTGCTCAATTCCTCGGGTAACAATATACACACACAATGTAACATTAAATTTTACTGAATGGAATGAAATATGGTTGCTAATACTTAATACAGAACTTGATCGCTGAGAAATGTTATTTTGCTCTATCATCAAATAATAGAAGAACACATACCTCAGATCCCCAATTATTAGTTTTCACAGACACATTTACAGCTTGATACTCTTCGGTTACCTATAAATAATCATCATTTTAGTAGCCATCGGTCTACCATAATTAAATGAACATAATCCCACTAAGGTTCTCACAGAATACTAACCCAAAATTCAAAGTTGAAGAGATCATGTGATGAGAACAAATGATGTCTCAGACCCTACAAAAAAGATTGAATAGATTTTAAGCATCAGTCATAAGTGCACTAGCTATTGGTTCAATTTCAGATTGCTACACTCCTACTTTTCCCATAAGCTTAAGCTATTAGAATCAATTCTATGTGTACCAAGACTTCAACTACGAGAGGGCAGGTACTATTTTTATTTTAATGTGGAATTGAGTGGCACAATTTGAGCACAAGACCTTCTGCTTTGATACCATGAAAATTTGTTATTTTTCCTAAAACCTAAGTTGTTAATATGTGAAGTAATTAGTTATCAATATACAATAAAAAACAGATTTTGGCAGAAAGTTGCACCTTGAAGCTTGCACAACTAACCAAGCAAAATGGACAAGAAAAATCTTCAGTTACTGCAAGATGAACAAAGGATTATTTCACAAACAAGGGAATGTGTATTCATTGGTATACAAAAATATATTAATTGGTTAAAGAATGTGAGGAAGAAGAAAAAACACATTAATTGGAATACAAAAATATTTTTTTTGTCTTTATTGACAAGGAAATGGAAGTATAGAATAAAATTACCAATTTCCATATTTTAACTTTAAGCTGCCAACATGTCCCATAACGAAAATTTGGAAGTTGCCAACAATTATAAGATATCATTAATACCTTCTGTCCGTTGCAATGTATTGTTGTAGTATCTATAATTAAAAATCACATTTCCTGCCCTTAACCTGGACAACACAAGTAACAAATATTTAAGCATATTGCCAAGAGCTCAAATATAGACATATACATACTGATATAAAAATAAAATCCTCATTAAAATCAGCTTAAGATCACACAGATTTTGTACTCTCCATGAATAGCATGACAAATCACCCATTTGCATGCAAGAAAATGAAGTATAAGAAGTTTTGTGGGAGTATATCCAAATTAAGTTCATAGAGTCTGTTCTTATGGAAAAATACCACGAGACTAATGATCAACTATTTCAATTTAGACTAAAAAGGTCGTACCCAGTGCACAAGGCTCCCGCTTTACGCAGGGTCTGGGAGCGGGAGCCTTGTGCACTGGGTACGACCTTTTTAGTCTAAATTGAAATAGTTGATCATTATAAAATACAAGTAGTGACCCAAAAACTAAGTTTTATAAATATGATCAAACAAAAAACAGTATCCGATAACAACAATTTCAGGGAAGCAAAAAGTTAGAAGGAATAACAGAATGACGTGAACAGGCAAATTTACTTGATGAGAGATGAAAATTACCGAATGATATGAGGCAATGATGAAGAAGGAATGTCACTACATATGTAAGTGCTATAAGGAGATTTTTCCCTAGCACCAAATTCCTCTGCAGAAATGGTGACCTGCACTAGCTGAGAAATGACCTTTGAAAGGCCCAAGCAACCAAAAGTAACAGATATTCATCAGCAACGGTTGCCAAGAAGAGAATGTTGAATACACATACATGTATGTTCCGTGCCTAGAGAGAGAGGAGAGATTCAAATTATTGATCTAAGAAGAAAACACTGAAAAAAGAACATACAACAGTTTCTGGATTATGGGGAGTTGCAATCATAAGGCACTTGTCCTCATTTAAACAGCTCAACTGCAATAGGGAAAAGACCAAATCAACTGAAAGTGGAGAAAAGAAGGCCTACAATTATACAGGTCCAATCACGAATAAGAGATTGGAGAAAAACTAAATTATTTTGACAGCTACAATGTCATAAGGTTTACCACATTGTTAACCAGGAGCTCTTAGTCAAGAAAATTACAAATAGTTAATCAATAGTCAGGGAACTGATGCCATACCTTCAAGAAGCAAGAGCGCATGTCAGTCGTTGAAATCATCTCAGCTCTCTGTCCCAAACCAAAATTAGGAGAATTCTCCCAAGAGATATAGAGTAATTCAAGTGGTATCTTGCTCCATAGACAATATCCTCCTGCATTTGCTGTCAAGCAAAATTGACAGTGAATTTAGAACCAGAATAAAAATAGAACTGATTTGAGCAATCAATCTCATAAGAAAGAAGATTAAAGTCGGTGAATTAATTCTCAATATTACAAGGTACAAAGAATGTTTCATCTTTCACTCCACATATCTTGGTGTGAAGAAACATTTATTCACATAGTTTAGACAAGGCATGACATAAAGTGTACTCGTCCTATCTTATTTTTAAAGTGGGTAAAATAAATCAGAAATTCAAAAATTTAGGGAGCTGCAAATGGGTCATATAGTTAAACATCTGGTCTCTGCATATCGTAATGTGCCAGCATCATGTAGAACATAAAGTTTACTAAAGAAATCCAAACTGCAAAATTATGTCAGACCTGTCACAAATTTAAATTTTAATCTGTTAAATAACATAACAAAATTCAAACATGTGATAGAGCTTAGCAAGTAAAGCTTTAACTTACAAGGGAAAGAAGACATATCCACAGGACCCTTGGATAAATTGATTCCACGAAATGGATTTTGTGCTCCCACTACAATGAACTAATATATGAGCCCAAACATTTCGATGACATCCACATAAAAAAGGTTTCCATACCAACAAAATTTCACAAAAAAGTACCAAAGCTGACGAGCAAGATTGCAAGTGAGCCAGATTTAGCCTCCAGTGTTAGCTTATTAATGTCAGGCAGAATAAAATGTGCTTGAAGTTGACTACTCCCATCAACCCCAGTGGAATTGCTTAACATGCAAGCCCGACTGAATCGATATGTAGCAGAATACTTGTTCATACATTCCAAGACAGAACTCTTATCAGATACATGAAAATGAAACCGGAACAAAGCAACACACTGATTAACAATTCGAAAACTAAAAACATACATAGACATACCTCTGGAACCGCAACATCAGGAACTAGTCTGGCCAAAAACACATACAAAGGAAAGAGATTATGGGTTTGTACACCTTCCTTCTCATACATCGAAATGGAAACCGTCATTTGTATCCTAAATTTCAACCAACACCAACCCAGTCAGTAAAAAAAAAATTAGCACACACTTGTATAGACACAAAAGTTCAAATTTTAATTGCTGCCATTACCTCCTTCTGTGCTTGGCCTCTATTTTGTAGCTCAAACATCTTTGAAGAAACGCCGGCTACATTCGAAAAATGCACACAAACCCATTACAAAGTGGCCACCGAAGTATAAATCCTCGATTTCATTGGTCACGTAAATGCAAATAATTTAGCTGAACAATACGAAATAAATTAGTACATTTCTAATAGCGCGGCGTTGGAGAATGTTGTAGAACTCAACAGGCTTGCAATAGACAGAGAGGCTTTCCTCCGCCGCAATTTCTTCCTCCGCCGACATCCGCACCCGCGCCTCCTGCCGGCACATGTTACCGCTGCCGCTGCTGCTCCTCGCGTACCTGCAACCAAAGATTCAATTTTTCTAGGCGAAAGTCGCAGCAACAGAGGAGTGAGAGAGAACCCACATGAGGAAACGAGAGCTTACGGAGCCAGGAGGAAGAATTGGAGCTGAAGACGAAGAGATTGGGTGGAGGAGAAGGTTTGGTGTCTGCAATTCTTCTTCTGGCTTTTGGGTTCTTCTCGGTGTTTCCTTCCTCATCGAAAATCGCGATGGACGCTCTCTTCTACCAGACTCCCTCACTCAGTCTCTGCGTTACGCTGCCATTTTTCTCAGCTGGCAACTTCGCCTCTTTCTTCAGACCAAAAATTATATTTATAATCCTTTGCCTTTTGTTTTTTTTTAATTTTTTTTTAAGAAAACTAATGGAAAATGTTTGGAAATTTTGAGTTTTAACGTAAAGATAATAAAAGATAAAATGAATAGTACATGATTGACTTTTTAGTGTAAAAATGTGGTTTTTCGTTAAAGTAAACAGTACATGAAGTTTTTCGTTAAAATTTCTTCTTCTTTTTTTCCAAGGTTTTGTTTTCGCTTAATTTTGAAGAAAGAAGAAAAACGATAATAACAATGGACGTTTTATAAAGCGACGTGTATAAAATAAAAAATATGTAGTAATCATTTCTCGTTTTAGTAATTTAGACAGATGTGTGATTTGCTTGGCTATAAATCTAAGTGTAATTTTTAATCCTTTTATCAATCCAAACCAAATATTCAAGATTTTTACCAAAATATAGATTATGACCAAGAAATTCAAAAGAGAGTGATATGATCTATGAGTTCAGTTGACCAAAACCAAAAAATCTATGAGTTCAGCTACAACGTTTATAGTCTAACTCAACTAATTTTGGGATTTTGAGATTCCTCGAGATTGATTCATGTTTGACTCGGTTGTAGTATTGTTTTTTTTGAATGTATTGGCTTTCCTTCTTCACATTGATGAGGCATCTATTAGGAATGTGCATTTATCATGAGACTTGTCATGTTATAAGTTTATTTGTGTTTGCTTAAATAATTTTTAATTTTTCATCAAAGTTCAAGCTGGTTTCAGAAATGAGCTAAACCAAGCTAAGGTTCAAGCTTAATCCATAAACGAGCCAATTTCGGCTTTAGTTCAAGCTTGAAACTGAACAAGCTTTGACCGGCAGTGTAAATAGTCATATTCTGCAAGACTTGGCCATTCTCTAGCAAATACTTGGGTACTTCAATCTGATCATCTGGATTTCCCCTGAATGCCCTCATGGAGATAGCTTTGATGTGCGACGTCAAACAAATAGGAACAAACTCTGGTGGATTCCATGGAAGATCTGAGTCCGCATAATCTCGGTTTACTTGAAGCTTAATCATCAAGCTTTTGTCAATTTTGGAGGGGCGGCGATACTCATACTCATTTTGCAAGACAAGGGAATGTAGAGCAGGTGATCTCTTGAGCAACTCTATTAGCATTTCCCACCCCTAACAACAGCTGTGAAGAACCAGCGTCAAATCCATTTTCTCAAAATATCAAACGCAGGCACAGGCACCTTCATCATCTCTAGCTATCATGCCAATAATGATGAATCTTGGCTTCGAGTAGGGATTATTTACTCTCCAAGATATAACTTGACAAAAGCTGCTCACACGATATCAACTTTTCAAATATTTGGTGCATTTATAAAAAAAAATTGTCTACATCTTGAAGTGCTCAGACTTATGCTTAACCCCTTCAGTTTAGGCAAAAAACTGTCTGAAAGACTTAACGTCAATGGTCAAATCTTCAAGTACAGGGCATTGAGATAAAAGTTTTTCCATTGAGTGAGTCTGAGGGTAATGAAATGTGATGTAGGAATACTGGCAACAAAATCTGTCATCAGCTTCATAACCATTAGTGTTTTGCACATGAAAAGGCTTTTAGGCAATTCAAATTGCTCGTAATTATCAGATGATTGAACCCGAAGATCATGTTCCTCAGCATTACGCCTAATAGCAGTGCGGATCGAAGCATCAACATGAGAAAAGTCATCCACATAGTTATTAAAAAGACGGAAGTTTTGAATGTTGATGAGTCATGAAAGAAGAGCACACGATCAACAAACTCCGAAAGTCAGCAGAGGAGGAGAAATCTCGATCGCTGAAGTCTAGATTGGGAAAAGAGACAATATGTTCTTCCATCTTGTAGACAATACGCTGGTACTCACAACATGTTTTGCTGAAGGGAAAAAAGTATGTGACAAGGAACTGCATCTGGTAGTTCGCTGATCCAATTTTTCGAACTTGCTTGACTGTCAGACTTCGGACCCATTTGTAACCTGATGCATTTTGGGAAATATTGTCATGTTGCAGCACGCTTTTTAACTTGGTAATTCACTGTCAAGAAGCTTTTGTATAAAAAACTTCACATAGAAAAGGCTTTTCATTTTTTGGTCAATCTTTATGCTCTATTTTTGCTAATCAGAAATTGATGCAGAAAAAAAAATATAAAATCAGAAATTTCCTTTGTTTTTGAGTTATAATAGCTGTACAATGAATGATAAAAACAAGTAAATTTAAAATGTCTTGGCATATGTTTTGTTTAGGGACCATTTGATAACCATTTGGTATTCAGTTTTCATATATTGCAACATCAAAATCTCATTGTCACATCCCAGTCTCGAGTCCACCGTAACACGATATTATCCGCTTTGGGTGCCGGTCACGCTCTCACAGTTTTGTTTTTAGGAACTCACACGAGAACTTCCTAGAGGATCATCCATCCTAGGATTGCTCTCGCTCAAACTCGCTTAACTTCGGAGTTCCGATGGAACCCGAAGCCAGTGAATTCCCAAAATATCTCATGCTATATAGAGGTGGGCATGTACATATAAGGCACATTCCCTCCTCTTCGTTGTTCGATATGGGATGTTATACTCATAATTTCAATCATAGTAAAGTCAGAAAGTTTTACCATCTACAGAAACAAACAAGGGGAAAGACTTGAATTTCTAACCCTATTTACCAAACAGATAGTAAGAGGGTTTAGTAACAAATAGTTCGACCGAAGACTTAAGCATTGTTCATCCACGAAGCAGGATAACTAGATAAAGATACGAATTCATTATCGTTCCCTTTTGAAAATTTGTTTAGGCTATTGCCTCATTTGGTAGGCCGGATAATTAAAGGATGGGAGATTTTTTGACGTTAATTGGACTTCGGAATGGGATAAGATCTATCTGGCTCAATTGACAAGAACTAAAAAAAAAGACCAAGTAAACAGGTGAAACACAAAACGAAAACGATACTCAATTAACTGTTTGCCTAGCAGGTAGGTCTCAGACTAAAAAAATAGGCACAATAGTGTCAATTGTTTGTCAAAGGGGTGCTCGCTTGAGCAAATCAAAAGAAAATGAAGGAACAGAATTAACAGGGGTAAAATGCGGAGTGCTCGCCTAACAGATATATTATGCCAAACCAGCTTCAATTTTCTCCAATTATCAAACGCAGGCAGAAAACAAGAGTGTTTGAAAGTTGATATAAGAAAATACACCACGGAAATAAAACTGCCAATGATTCTTTTACAACTTTTAAAATGAAATCTTTTGGAACCCTAGAATATGATACCAAGCCTAAAATTGCATTTCAACTTCACACGTCTTCGAGCCCCTTTGAAACAGCAAAAATTCCTCGAACAACGCCTTCTTCTGTTCATCCGAAGTCACCTCTGTAGAAATGGTCATCTTATTCAGCACTTCGCCGTTCTTTAACAAATACTTTACCAATTGCACCTCATACCGCGTTCCCTTGTATCTGTTCACAGTGATAGTCTTGAGGTGCGACGACAGAGAGATAGGCACAATCTCTGGTGGATAAAATTCATGCTCAAAGTCTTCTTCATTGCATTCTGAACATTTCACAAACTCTTTATAACAATCAACGAACGCGCCAGAAATCAGGCTGCCTGCTGGAATAGGAGTACTATAGCTGTAACTGCGTTGTACTTTGTGTTCAAAGACGAGATGTTCTAGATTAGGTGATCTTTGGAGTAACTTTGTTAGGAATCGCCAGTAATCACAGTCAAAAAGAACCAGCTTCAATTGGTTCAAATTGTCAAAAGCAGGCAAATCACCCTATATGGAAATAAGTTCAAGCAATGATCACAGATAAATTCATACAAAAACTGACCATTTAGTTAGCATAATTCAATGTAGTGTAAAGAAACAAGTTAAAGAGATACTTACCTCCAAATTATGTGCTGAAAGAGACAGGTATTTGACATTGCAGATATCTTTAAAAATCGCAATTGCACGATCATGTTGTTCTGCATATTGGTGAATATCTTCCACATCTGCAGACTCTCCACTAGGCTGTTCTTCGTATGGGAGATCAATGTTTGCTTTCACTACGGAATTTTCATTGATCGATAAAGAGAAGTTTGACAAGCCATATAGCCTGACGTCAAGGGACTCAAGTTTGGGAGAATTAGTACAAAGCTTGAAATCCTCATCAAAATTTTCAGTTTCTATACTTAACACTAACGTCTTCAGTGCTGGTGCAGAGATGTGAATATCTAGACTTTCAACATCATAGTCATCCAGAAATCCACCTATAACCAAGTCTTCCAGTACAGGGAAGTAAGACAAAACCTTTTCCACCGAGTCAACATCAGGATGATGAATATCAACATTGAGGAACTTGAGATTTGGGAAACACTTTGATGTAGGAGGACGGGCAATAAAATGAAACTGCAGCTTCAAAACTTTTAGTGTTTCGCACATGAAAATGTTTTGAGGCAATTCGAAATTCTGGTCTGGTTCTGAGTGATGAACACAAAGATCAAGTTCAACAACCTTCCGTTCTATTGCAGCGTGAATCCAACGATCAACAGGCGGGTGTTCGAAGTAGTCGTCGTCACAATGAAGATGGAACTTTTGGATCCGTGATAAGTCATGAGAGTCAAGTACTTGATTCACAAATGCCGTAAAATCATTAACCTCAGGGTAATCATCGTCACAAAAGTATAGATTGGGAACTGAAGTCCATATGTTCTTCCATCTCTTAGACAACACGGTGGTCCTCACCGCATAATTAGTTGGAAGAAACGAAAGTATATGACAGAGAACTTCACTTGGTAATGCGCTTATCCTATCACTCACTCGCTCTTGATTCTTTGGCATCGAACCCATTCGTACCTTCCAGTAAAAATTTATAAAAAAAGATAAGCCAAACTTTTACAATCTAAGGGAGAAGTAAATAAGCCAAATTTTTGGCATATCATACTTCGATATTTCATATCAAGAATTTTACAAATGAATGGCAATAACTTTGCATTTAACCACAATGTCCTCAAATGATAATTAATTGCCTTCCGTGATATCTATTTACTATTTCTTAATGGAAAAAAAAGAAATAGATCCAAGAAAGGAAGAATGCAATATTGGAACATTTCTTGAGGAACTAAATTCATTGAGAAAACAAAAACAACAAAATAAAGATTTAATATTTTTGTTGAGATAACCAACAGAAAGAATAAGACTAAAATCCCTCTATTGTTTTCGGCAGTTTTCTTGGTATCCAAACAAATGGTAATGTTAAGGAAGTAAACATGTTATTAGGAGAAAATCTGAATTATGAGAGTGGAGCACAAAACAAAACATATTTTTCAAAATTCATTTGATACAAAAATAAGTAATGAGTAATGAGTTTTTTTTTTTTTTTTTTTTTTTCATATAGTATTGGGAGCTCATTTTTCAATCTAGTTTTAGCTTCTCATACACCTCTTTTTACTTCAAGTCCTCATATTAAGTACATCAGAAGAAAACAACAGACATGATTAAACAAGAGTGTGTACGATGAGAAAAAGAATTTGTGCTTATCATTTCTCATGGTTATTTCGGTCAGTTTGAGATGAGTCTATTCATCTGGTAAATGAATTAAGGAGATCACATTCCAAACATACATTTCATTTGATAAAACAAAATTGAAAACTAAAGGAGTTCCAAAAATCAATCCACTCACCTTCGTAGAGGTTCTTTAGAACTTTGATTCGTCGTCTTAACAAGGTGCGAGTGTCAGGAGACCCAAATTTTGTATCTTAGGGTTTTTGGTTTCGTGCGGCGTTGAAATTGTGAGGTGATGAGGGGGTCAATGATTAGTTATTTATACATAGAACACTTTCATAGCAGGTCCCCTTGTATTTTTATATGAACAATACAAATCTTCATCGTACAGATGTCATAATCAGAATCGTTCATTGCGAACGCTACACCTCTCTTTGAGCTGTCTTTGTTTATCAAGATTGCTTAATGAAGAAGTATTACAAAATAAACTTAAGCATTTAAAACAATCTGGTAAAAAAAAAAAAAAATACAAGTTCTCATTCCCACCAAAGAAAGTTTATAATAATTATCATAGAATAGGAAAAACAACAATCAAATGTAATAAGAGCACTATTTCTTATGCAGCGTCCAATTTCTCATCAGCCATTGATCACCAAAGTGAACATCAGATACTGCAGTCAACTTCATAACAAAACTTGAAGGTTGAAAAATAAATGAAATGCATAACGTTAACCTCTGATGCTTTAAGCAAGAAATTGAAGTTTGTCCGAAATAGAGAAAATCTTAATTAGTTTTTCCACCCTTCGCCACAAAAACTTAATTGCTAATTAATTTATTTCATTCCTTCAAATTCAATCCATCCAACTTTGAAGGGGTTGAATATTACGGGCCAACATGAATGCTGCACCCCACAACTCTTCCACTTTACACAAAATAATGGTACAAAATGTATGCAGTAGCATCCATCCGTTCATCCAAATTACCCCTTACCTTTCTTTCTTACAGTTGTAAGACAAGCAAGTTCGGATATACTTACCTTCAAAAGATGAGCTAAAAGGGATAGATGTTTAACATTGCAAATCCTTGCTAGAAACGTGGTTGCACTGTCAGAAGCGAGGAATTGTAACATTTGTGTAATGGTCATGGAGGTCAATATGTGGCTTTGAATAGAAAGTGTGCATATTCTCTAGAATATAATCCGAGAAACCCAGCTGAACCAAGGCTTTCAAGCTTGAGAGTACATGTAAAAAGTTGTCCCCTTGTTTCTCAAAATGTTCAGTTCAGAAGCGTAAATATTTAAATTAAAAACTACACCATACCGAAGATATCCTTCTATAGCCAAATCTTCACGTACAGGGCAGTTCGGGAAAAGTAAAACATTGAGTCATTTTGAGGATAATTAAGTATAACCACTGTTCCAAAAATCTCTGCCTAGAACCGCCTGATGAAATTGAGGTTCCACCATAAAGCGAATTGGCTATATGAGGAGTAGCCTAAGATCATATAAACACATAGCAAACCTTATCCCTCACCGATGTGGGCAACTCTCAACACGCCCCCGCACGTGTGGTGGATTTTCAAGCCTACACGTGGACAACAACTGGGTGACGTAGAGCGCGTGTGGCCGTTAGGCTTCACACGTGAACAACCTTGCTCTGATACCATGATGAAATTGAGATTCCACCATAAAATCAATTGGCTATATGAGGAGTAGCCCAAGATCATATAAGCACATAGCAAATCTTATCCCTCACCGATATGAGACAACTCTCAACACCGCCTAGGCGCTAGGCAGTTGACCACCGTCCTGATTAGCCTCTAGATGTTTAAAAATTAAGAAAATGCCCCTAGACCCGCTCAAGCGGGCGCCTACCTGCTCAAGCATAGGTCACAACTCTCACTTGGACAAAAAATCACATTTTATTTTTTCAATAAAATGTAAGAGGCTTGTTGAATACTTGGATGAACACGCATTATATACTTGTTTTTTTTCAATATGTTCTAATACTTATAATCTATATGTCATTTTATTCTACAATTTATATATGCTAAGACAATTATGTGTTTTTTTGAAGTATAAATATAGGCACTTATTTATACAATATATATTTAATTTACTTAAATCCGTCTAGACCCAGCCGTAGCACTTAACGTCTTTTAGAACCTTAAGTATAACATAAAGGAACTTGAGAGACTTGGGAAACAACCAGATGCGGGAACATTGATAATAAAATTCGACCTCAGGGTCAAAACCATTAGTATTTCGGATGTGAAAAAGCTATTAGGTAACTCAATAATCTGGTCTCCATATGTAGCAGCATAAAGATCAAGCGAAACAAAATTATATTTCTACCTAAAAGAAGTTTGAATCCAACCATCAACGTGAGAGGAACTGACCTTTTGGAAACAATCACAGGCAAGACCCATTTTTTGGATATCCGATGAATCATGAGAGGAAAGTACCTGCTCAACAAAATTTTAAAAGATCATCAGAATCAGCAGGAAAATCCCCGCAGCGGAAGTCTAGATAGGGGTAGAAACACATACATTCTTCCATCTTGTAGACAGATTGCTGGTCCTGACAGTCCATTATCTTTCAAGGAAAGAGTGTATATATGCAACAAAGCACCACATTTGGTAATTTGCTGACCTATCTTTAACTCTTGCCTGAGGCTTTGACATGAAAAGCTTGAAAGCCAGTGAACATTCCAGAAAATGCGGAACTGCTGTTAATTGGAACTTATAGGTTCAGCATCCACACGTAATAAAAAATAAAAAATAAATTCTTTTAGGGGTTTTATTTAAGACTGAAGCAAATGGAAAGTGAATGTATTTTTTCCACCCTTTATATATGTCTACACAGACTGTAGAGAGTTATAATTGGATGATTCTACTGATTGGGGTGAACCCGGAGAAGCTGCCATGAGGGAGGGGGGCGGCTAGGCTAGCGGATAGGCTTAGGGTTTGACAGAAAAAATTACCTAAACTACTAGTACCATATGTAAGATACTATAAATGGATAATTCTGTTGATTGGGGTGAACCCCTTTCCATATACATCACATACCCTTGTGGCACAAGTAATATTATACTTAAAGTAATTCGAATACAGAATTAATTACAATTCCTAAAGCACAAGAAATCTTAACTAGTTAGGTACTCTATATCAGGTAAAAAGAAAAATGCATGAAATTCTACGAGTCCAACAGAACAGAAAATTTAGCAAATTAAAATCTTAAATAAAATTCTGCTTCCTGAAGTATCAAATTTTATTTTCTAGAGAAATAAAAAAGATTCCAAAGAGGCGAACAGAACCCAGAAGAAAGTATTGAACGGAGCATTTTTCCAGGAAGAAGAAGAAGAAGAGTACCTGACAAGAGAAGAGCCTTAGTTGGTGGCTCAGATTGGTTACTGAGAAACGAAGGGAAATGCTAACAGCAGCGGTTTCACAATTTCTGCAACTCTCAAGTCTGAGAATTCCACAAGAACAGCAGCTCGTTCTAACTTTTATCTCTTTTTTTGGTCAAATAAGGTTTATCTTTGTTTGGCAGTTAGCATTCCATAAATCAAATATAAGTAGAACTGGATCTAGCATAGTTGGTTTAAGCACTTGTCGAGAGTAATAAATTGGTTGCTAATTTGAATTTCATTTACTGCAATTCAAATTAGATTGGATTATAAGCGACATTGGCAGCTACAAATAGCAAATTCGTTCATTGTCCTAGCTTCAATAAAGTACTCGGAGAAATGAAATCACACTTCAATGAATTCAACTTGACAAGTCTTTGAACCCCTTTCAAACGTAGCAAATTCCTGGTGCAACGTCTTCTTTTCCATATGACAACGATTTGCACATATCGTCATTTTACTTTAAACCATACCATTCTTCAACAAATACTTCGCCACTGTCATCTCAATATGTCGTCCCTGGAAATTCCGCACAGAGACAGTCTTGAGCCGCAACAAACAAACAGGCACACATTCTGATGGATTCCACTGATGCCCTGAGAACCTCGAACTAAATTCAGTGCTCGACACAGTTATTCAAAAAGAGTGAAATGAAAAACTTTAACAGGTGCAGGTTGGCATAAAAACGGAGAGTGTAAACACATTGATCATACTCACATCTTCTAAGACAAGATGTTGTAGATTATGTGATATCTGGAGCACTGCTTTTAGCAAATTCCAGTAATAGCAATCATGCGGAACCAACTCCTCTGGGAGGAAGTATCGATGACAACCACCCTTCATGAAATATATAAACATTGATCAAACATAAACGCATTAAAAAATTTACTTGCTATTTCAAATCATAAAGGCGTACGTCAACACGCACTGTGTTTAGGGAAGAAAGAACACTAAGATAGATCGATATCAGGGAAGGTAAACAACTCTGCAAGCAATAGTGTAAAGGAACAAGAATCAGGGTATACTTCTGCACATTCACCTGAAAGAGAGAGATGTTTAACACTGGAAATTGCTCCCATAAGCGCAATGACACGAATGACAAAGAAAGTACTTCATTCCTTTTCTCGACACGCTTCGAGAACAATATTGGCATTAACAAGAGAGCTTACATTCTAGAAAAAATAATATGCCATAGTATTCTGGCTAAGATTAATGCTTTTCAGATTTGGAGCAATAATTAAAACATTGTACGGACTTGTGGGACAAGCTGACAACCTTATTGTCAAAGTCTTCAATTTAGACGCAGAAATGTTGAAATTAACATCCACAGAATCTCCACGAGTGCCAACAAATTCATCAATAGTCAACCCTTCAAGTAGAGGGCAACAAGAAATGAGCTGCTCGACAGAGTTGTCAAGAGAAGTATGAAGTGTAATATGGAGGAATTTGGGACTCGGAAAACACCCGGATGTAGGAGGATAGTAAGTAGTACAATTTGAAGAAAGCTTCAAAACCTCCAATGTTTTGCACTTGAAAAGGCTTCGAGGAAACTCAAAAGTATCCCTGCGGTTATACTTATAAATATGAAGAAGATGAAAATCAAGTTTAACAACATTATGCCTGGTGGCAGTGCAAAGCCAACCATCAATTCGAGTGAAATCATATAGATCAATACAACTAAGAGTAAAGTTTTGGATTTTTTATGAGTCACGAAAGAAAAGTACACGATCAACGAATGTCATAAAATGATTGTGACATGCATCTTCACCTTCATCTTCATATTCCGGACAAAAATTTGGAATATAACCAAAGTGTAGATTAGGAACTTTAGTCCATATTTTGTTCCATCTTGTAGACAAAACGGTGGTTCTCACAGCATGTACCGTTTCAAGGAAAGAAAGTATATGACAAAGGATCGTCTCAGGTAATTCACTGATCCTATCTTCAATGCTTGCGAGGTTTGATATTGAACCCATTGGTAATGGTAACCACCTCTAGTCCTCTGTGTCTGTACATTTCAGTTCAGTGAAAATTGAAAAGGTTAATGCAAACTCTTAATTTTGATGCTCTGTAAATGCGTCAAATTTAAGTTTCTGTTTAACATACTACATTATATTTCGCTTTTTTCTATTTAAAATGCTAACTGGCTTCACATAATTATAGACATGAACTCTTGAAATTCCACATTACCATGAATTATATATGCTTAATTTTTATGGAAACAATCAAACCCCACTAGAGATTACCTACTCAAAATTACATTTTTTTTTCCAGAGAAAAGCAGAAATGAAAAGACTTGAAATATTTTCTTGGTAACCAAACATTTGAGAATGTAATTGTTGTTGAATATATCATTCTAGCTCAACAATAGTTAGTTAGACAGTTGAGAATGTGGCTATATAAACTGTTGTCTCATAGTTGTAAATATTCATTCAATCAATACAATTCCTATTCTCTCTAAACACTCTCTCTCTCTAGAATCTCTCTTTTTTCTCTCTGCCTTCTTCCTCTTTCTCTGTACAAATCCTTCATCTTTGCAATGTAGTTAACATGGTATCAGAGCCACCAGGCTTACACCTTGGATTCTGGTGGTTCCGGTTTTCATTAGTTTTCATTGTTTTCTAGTTTTTTTTATTTATTTTCTACTCAAATTTTTCATAGAAATTTTGTCAAAGTTCTTCGGTGCTTCCGCGATTGTCCTGTCACTTCTTGGTTGATTTTTCGTCTGGGCTATGAACAAAAAAAAAAAAATTGTCGGTGATATCTGGATTTTTCATCTTCCATGCGTAGTCGGTGATTTCAGAAATAAAGTGCATCTGGGTTTTCTTCAGAATTTGGTGTTGCTTCGTCGGAGTTCGGATTTTCCTCAGGATATGGTTCTGCAACCTCGTGCATGGATCTTGATCCTTCAGGTCAAAATAGAAGTGCTGGGTTTGCTGGGTGCAAGCCATTGGTGGGTTCGAAGCATGTTCTCCCTCTGGAGATGCAGTTTTAATTACCAAAGATGATCTGGAAGGGTACCATGGAACTTACGACGACACTGCTCGGGTTCCATGCCTTTTCGCAATGTGAGCAGAAAGGTCTCACTCTCTGCTCTTTCTGCAGATTTTGGTATGGTTCTCTGCTTCTTCCTTTCATAATGTTTCACTGAACTTGCACTGGATTTGGGTATGGTTATTGAAGTTCTTGGAGTCTAGTTGTTGTTCAAGATTGAAGTTCTTATCAGGTTCTTGATTTCTGGTTTTCACAGTGCACATAATCTATTTGATTAAATGTTTCAGTAAGAAAATGTTTGATTTCTGATCGAAACAGAGGTGAATATCTTCGTTCATATCTTCTCTAGTTGGGGTACAGATTCAAGGTTCGTAGAATGTCAGGTTCCTTTATCTTGCACTCTATGTGTTTGATGGAATGTCGCAGTCAAAGTTCTTTGCTTCAAATTGCATAATTGTTAGAGGCCGATAGCCATAAGTGTTGAAATCATGAAAATTGTAGATAAATGAGGTGTTTGTTGGGATAGAGAGGCCGATAGCCATTTCCCTTTTATGACCCACTTCAGAAAGGCCGATAGCCAGAAGTGTGTGTAAGTTGTTTGTTTCCTCCACAAGGCCGATAGCCTGAGTGAAAAGTTATGTTTCAGATATTGTGTGTTACTCCTTAAAGGCCAATAGCCGGAGTAACGTTCTTGAATAGTTTTTGTTTGTCGTTATTGTGTGCAACTTCATTAAGGCCGATTGCCGGAGTGTAGTTCTTGTTCCTTTTCTTCATTAAAGGCTGATTGCCGAAGAGGGTTGTGTTTCTTGATTTCTGTGATTGTAAAGCTTGTTGTTTGATGACTGTGGGTGCTGCTGAAGCATAGATTGTGTTGACTGATGAATGGGAGATTGTTGATTCTGTTGAAGACTAGATGGATGTGATTTCACCATAGAAGTGGAGATTGGACAAGTTTTGGGATATATCCTTGCTGCTGCCACGGCTGTTGTGGAACTATCTACTGCCACAGTTGGATATGATCTGACAGATGTAAACCTGAACCAGTTGGTTGAAAGGGTATTGGTAGCTACAGCGGTGAATCAGTTTGAGGGGCTGAAATTCTTTGGGAAGTTGATTGATGAGTATGAAATAACACTGCTCTTGAGTAATTTTTCAATGCTTGCAGCCATGGAGGATTAATTGATGATGGGAGCAGGGCTAGGAGTACATCGACAAGAAGGATTTCATTGTTCTGCAGCATTCATTCAATCTCAACCTGGGGATCCCAGTTGAGATTGAGGGGGGATGTTGAATATATCATTCTAGCTCAACAATAGTTAGTTAGACAGTTGAGAATGTGGCTATATAAACCGTTGTCTCATAGTTGTAAATATTCATTCAATCAATACAATTCCTATTCTCTCTAAACTCTCTCTCTCTCTAGAATCTCTCTTGTTTCTCTCTGCCTTCTTCCTCTTTCTCTGTACAAATCCTTCATCTTTGCAATGTAGTTAACAATGGTCACGATGTAATTACTACACCTGGTAAGAGCTGATCTGATCTACGCTGTGATAGCTCTGGAAAATACCACCAGTTTCTCTCTGCAACTCTCAACTCTCTAAATGGAACAAATGTGTCACTCAATGGACTGTAATGATGGTATTTTCAAGTGTTTGTGCTGTAGTCGAACCCCTTTTCACTAATCGTTTGCTTGTCTAAGACATTCTTTGGGGTTTATTTTGCTTCTTTTGTAGTTAGGTGCTTCGTGCTTACTGTTTTGGCCAAAGAAAGGTTATATACTGCTCGCCATGTTTTGGGCACCTGGGTTTGCTTCTTTTGTGGTTTGGCTTTCACTATATTGTGCATTTTGTCTTAATTACCATTCCACATGAAATAGAGACCACCGATGTATATAAGTCAATGAAAACTTTAGAAAGGACATATTTTCTTACCAAATTGTGTATCCCTTTTTCTTGTCAATCTAGAGAGATGGTTGTAAAGGCGTTTATCCTTACAGGGCATGCAATGATATTAAACTGGCCCGAAACATTAAAGACTGCCACCCTCCCACATAAATTGCATGTGGGTTGGTTTGGTATACATTTTCGTAGAACATGCTCAAGAGGTGTGCTCGGGTTGTGTTGCTTCGGTTTGGGGTCAAAACTGAAACCAAACCAACCTATTCTGTCGAGCTAAAATTGCTAACCGAAACCAATCAAATCGGGTCTAAAACTGATCATGTTGGTTAACCGACAATGGCAGGATGGTTTGGGTAGAGTGGGAGAGAAAGAGCTATCATCTGGACAGAATCATGATGGTGGTGGAGGAAGGAAGAATGGAGGACATGACCTTGCTCCCTCCCTAAGCACAAATTAAACTCCCGACGTTAATAAATTATACTATAGTGGTCAAAGAGAGGCTAAAATACATTTTTGAGTCTTCAAGATCTATAAAAGAATGGTCCCCTAAAAAGGTGGGTTCCTCGAAAAACAAGTGAAAGATGGAGTCCTTTGTCGTGTAAAAAGGGCACAAGCTTATCTATGAATGTGTAAGAGATGTGGATGAGTGGTCTGGCAATGCCCACATGCCCATCATCTGCCATGGACTTTTCCATCATTTCTTCGCTTTGATTGAGTGGTGGCTCTCAATTCCTCGTAAATCCACCACAATTGCCCAAATTTACTTCAATTTGTGTGTGTTCTGGTAGTTTGTCATCATCATCCCCATCGCTGTCTCCTCCCTGGGGTTCTTTGCAGATGCAATTTCTTTTTTTTTTGGAAATATTTTGACCAAGTAACGTGAGTTTATTATTGGCTTTGGCTATTGAGTTGTATTTGTACACATGCTCCAATCCAAATAAAAGTCCTATCCTATGCATAAAGGTCCTTTGGAATTCATCGATGGGTGGTAGCCACTAGTCATCTAGTAGCTTTTTGGTTAATGCATCCCGTCTGTTACCAATGCTGTCTTTACTATACTTTGTTGCGTATGTTTAGTTCCTCACAAGCTCATAATTGAAGCCAATCAACTCATTGAACTTCAAGATAATTGGCCCGTCCCATGTCACTCAAGTTCAAATCTCACTTTTTCTAAATAAGATTAAAGTAGTTTTTTACTTTTTAATACATATCGTCTTGTACAAAATGAAATATCTTAGATCTACCCTCTGCCAATGGTTTTACTTTGAGAAAAACCCCACGTACACAATAAATGAAAAAACTTTTGCAAACCCCAATGATGACCCTTGGATCTGCTCTAATCCTTGAAATAAAACTCAAATTTTAAGTTATAAACTTATCTCAACTTACTTCAACCCTTGGGTCAAAACTCATTTCTGGACAAAATTTAGCTCAGAATTCCTCATAGGTTAGTGGGGCTAACCCACCATATATGCATATTTTTTTAGTTTTATATTTATAAATTCATTGAATCTAACGATTAAGATCTAATTTGATGAAATCCAACAGTAAAAAAAAAATCTAACGGTCCAAATTTAAATATAACGGCTAAAGTAATAAAAAAAACTTTTATATGTTTCGTATTCTTTTATAGTATTTCACGAGTTTTATGGTGTCGGTTAGTTATTTTTTAATATTTGTCAGAATCTAAATATTTTTAGGTTAAAATGTTCATAAAATTAAATTAGGATAGTCTACATATTTTTTCTTTTAAAAAGTTACTTTAAGAAAAAAAAAAAGCCTAAATTCATTATTTAATAATTTAGAGCTAAAATTTTAACTCTGAAGGGTTGAAGTAAAAAAGTTGTTTCTGAGTTAAAACTTAAATTTCCTGGGCTAAAAAATTTAGGTTTTAACCAAAGGGTTGGAGATGGTCTTAGGTGTCAGTTGTGTATAGCCGATTAACTCGTCACTCGTCCTCACCTATAAAAAACACTATTTGAGTCATGAGAGAATTTCATTGTTTTTAATTTGCCCTTTTTGCCACTTAGTACTACGGTAAAGTATTATTTTATTTCACTTGGTTGTAAGTGACAGGTTTAAGTTTAGAATCTCATGGATGGTATGTTCGATACCAATTTATTCTTCACCCCTTACTGTAAGAAAATACTTGTGTCCCTCCCATGAGAATCGACTTGTCCCATAACTTGAGATTAACGCATCTCCACCGTAAAAACATCATAATAGAAATTCATGCGTCTCGGGTTCGAAACTCTTCCTTCCTTAATTATTGTAGTAATTTCAAACCCTACCCCCTCCCCTTAATAATAATAAATTAAAAAAAATCATAATCAAATTCGTTCATTCTCTTTTTCAACATCTAAAGATAGTCTATGCAAAAAATATTCAATTGGAAGATCAATTAGTCATTCATGCATGTCAAGCCAATCAACGCTTTTGATATAAAATATAATCCTCATAATAAACCGTATATTTGTTAGATGCATATGAATGACTAAACGGTGTTCAAAATTAAATGATTTTTTTCGTATAAATTATAATAAAAGGGTTTTGATTATAATGTTTGTATGTTAACCATTAGTCTTAATCAGTATCTTCTTTGTCCCACCAGTTAGCCTTGAGAGGATCATTGACCTCCGCTTCCAAACTTCTCACCTCAGAAGATTGATAAACCAAAATCTGACAGGCATTGGAATTTTCTTCTCACCTCAGGAAACTATGCTACAATTGGAAATATTTTCAAACTTTTACACTAAAACTGAACAATTAAGAAAAAAGGCATTAGAAAAATACTAGATTAACAACTTTTTAAGAAATGGCAATGTCTGCAAAACAGTATCATATATTGCCCCTTCTATCATCACCACCATAGGTAAGTCCATAATAGAATTCCCAGAGAGTCCGAAGAACCTATCGAAAGTTGATACAAGAAAATATACCACAGAAAAACTAACTGGAAACGACAGATCACCTTCAAAAACGAAAGAGGATTTTTCTTTTCCTAACCCTAGAAGCACACTGGATAATAATTCACTTCTGAAACCCACAATCGCATTTCAACTTGACAATCGAAACCCCTTGATCATCTTCTGCATCCATTTACAGTGATGGTCTTGAGGTGCACCATCAGAGAAAGAGGCGCAAACGTTGGTGGGATTAAGTACTTGCCGGAAGTCTACTTCATTGGATCTGTAACAATCACACTACAAGAAAAATGACCAGTACACACACATAGTTAATTGTGCCCTATGAGACTTAAGGACACCAATATATGTGTTCTTTAACAATAGCAACACTCCAGTGAATTTGAACCATATTATTGCTAGCCCATTGTGAGACAACACTCCAGTGAATTTGAACCATATTATTATTAGCCCATTGTGAGACTAAGTTCATCCCCTCATCCTTAGTGTGATAATATCGTTTGTTCAAAACAATAACAACAACAACTAAATATCATGTGTGCCCTCTATGGGCATGCCCTTTGATCATAAGGCACAATATTGTCTTTTGTGCTCAAAGAGAGAAGCACAAATAAGGTTTTTTGGTGCCTCAATTTTGACATGTGTCAAATGATTTTTCCGAGCCATGTTAGCACAATTTTGTTATTGTGCCCAATAGGTTAAACGTTAAAAAAATACAAATATTACAAAATCAAATAGTAATACCACCGGTAAAAAATTATTCATACTGATAATGAAAACAATTCCTAATACATTTTTTCTTCCATGAAAATGAACTCAACTAAATCTAAGAATCTAACAATGTAACAAATATCATTACATTTGAGTTCCTCGCAAACCCAACAACACTTAACCACGCAAACAACCTTTAGCCCCTGCTCCAACCTCTGAAAAATGGCCATGAGTAAGAAACATACTTTGATATATACCAAATTATAGCGAACAAAATACGCAACTAAAAAGAGCAGCTAAACTATCATTACTAGCAACCAAGATGTACAAAACATTAATTTCTAAGAAAGATAGCATCTGCTAAAAACCAGAAAAAGAAATTGAAGTAAAAGAACATCATGCTACCTGAAACAACTGTGCTATCAAATTAGAATCATACTTCCTTGCCTGTTCAATTGCATTGCATTGCCGGAAAAAGATGAAAAGCAAAGCAACTGAAAAAAGGTTCGCAAATATATGCAACTCACCCTTGATAAGGAATCTACACAACCGTAAACAAGCATCTGCAAAAATCAAAGCAATTCATTCATCTTCTTTCACAATAGTTCATGCTGTTACAAACTCGAAAATGGATTTGTGCCAAATCTCAAATGCATTTTGAATATAAAATGCTTGAAGAAACCAAATTACGCTTCAATGATTTCAACTTCACAAGTCGTTGAGCCCCTTTCAAACATTGCAAATTCCTGGTGTAACTTCTTCTCGTTTATAATCCCAAGACCTGCATATTGCCATTTTACTCAAAACTTTACAATTCTTCAATAAATACTTTGCCACTGCCATCTCAACATGTCGTCCCTGGAATCTCCGTATGGAGATAGTCTTCAGCCGAAACAAACAAACAGGCACACATTCTGGTGGTTTTTACTGATTCTCTGAGAACCTTGAACTAAATTGGTGCTCTGACAGTTATTCAAAAAGAGTGAAATGAAAAACTTTAACAGGTGCAAGTTGGCATAGAACACAGAGTGTAAACACATCGATCATACTCACATCTTCCAAGACAAGATGTTGTAGATTATGTGATATCTGGAGCACTGCTGGTAGCAAATCCCAGAAATAGCAATCCTACAGAACCAACTCCTCTGGGAGGAAGTATTCTGGGAGGAAGTATTGATGACGACAACCCTTCATGAAATATATAAACATTGATCAAACATAAACACATTCAGAAATTTATTTCGCCTACTATTTCAAATCATAAAGGCGTATGACAACACCCACGATGTTTAAGGAAGAAAGAACACTAAGATATATCGATATCAAAGAAGGTACACAACTCTACAAGCAATAGTATAAAGGAACATGAGTCAGGGTATACTTACTTCTGCACATTAGCCTGAAAGAGAAAGATGTTTAACATTGGAAATTGCTCCCATAAGTGCAATGACACGATTGGCAAAGACAGTACTTCGTTCCTTTTCTCGACAGGCTTCGAGAACAATATTGGCATTGACAAGAGAGCTTACATTCTCGAAAGAGTAATAGGCCATAGTATTCTGGCTAAGATTAATGCTTTTCAGATTTGGAGCATTAATTAAAACATTGTACGGACTTGTGGGACAAGCTGACAAACTTATTGTCAAAGTCTTCAATTTAGACGCGGAAATGTTGAAATTAACATCCACAGAATCTCCACGAGTGCCAATAAGTCCATCAATAGTCAACCCTTCAAGTAGAGGGCAACAAGAAATGAGCTGTTCGACAGAGTTGTCAAGAGAAATATGAAGTGTAATATGGGAGGAATTTGAGACTTGGAAAACACCCTGATGTAGGAGGATAGTAAGTAGTAAAGTTTGAAGAAAGCTTCAAAACCTCCAATGTTTTGCACTTGAAAAGGCTTTCAGGAAACTCAAAAGTAACCCCGCGGTCATACTTGTAAAGAAGAAGAAGATGAAAATCAAGTTTAACAACATTACGCCTGGTGGCAGTGCAAAGCCAACCATCAATTCGAGTGAAATCAGATTCATCGATACAGCTGAGAGTATAGTTTTGGATTTTTGACGAGTCACGAAAGAAAAGCACACGATCAACGAAAGTCATAAAATGATTGCGACATGCATCTGCATCTTCATCTTCATATTTAGGACAGAAACTTGGCATATAATCAAAGTGTAGACAAAACGGTGGTTCTGACAGCATGTACCGTTTCAAGGAAAGAAAGAATGTGACAAAAGGATCGTATCAGGTAATTCACTGATCCTGTCTTCAACGCTTGCTTTATGGAAACAAACAGATCCTAGATGAAAAGGTTCAAGTATAATTGCATTCGATCAGGGAAACGAAACAATCAAACCCCACTAAAGATTATTTACTCAAGATTACATCTTTCTCTAGCGAAGAGCAGAAATGACTTTCGTTGTGATGTTTAGCTCATTCTCTTACCACTCGTAATCATCACCCTTGAATGTTACAAAATCTAATTGCTCAAAATGAGTGTAAAGATGTTGTCCCCTTATCCTTGGATGTTAACAATGGAGAAAAAAGGCATTACAAAGATACTAGATTAACAACTGTTCAAGAAAATGGCAACGTCTGCAAAACAGTATTATATATTGCCCCTTCTATCATCATCATCACCGTAGGTAAGTCCACAGTCGAATTCCCAGAGAGTCTGAAGTACCTATCGAAAGTTGATACAAGAAAATATACCACAGAAAAACAAACTGCAAACGTCCGATCACCTTCTAAAACGAAACCCTAGAAACACACTGGATAATAATTCAATTCTGAAACCCACAATCGCATTTCAACTTGACAATCGAACACCTTTGGAAACTGTAAAATTTCCCTGTATAAGTTGTCAAATAGATGACCTGGAATCCCTTTAATAGAAATGATCATCTTTTGTAGAAATGTCCCGTTCTCTAACAAGTACCTTACCACTTGCACCTCTTCCCGCCTTCCCTTGAATCCGTTTACAGTGATTGTCTTGAGATGGACCATCAGAGAAAGCGGCGCAAACTTTGGTGGATTAAGTACTTGCCGGAAGTCTATTTCATTGCATATGCTACAATCCTAAAAGGTATTCAAAAGAAAGAATGAAAGCATGAGAATCCAAAAGGCTACCATGTTATTAAACAAGTAGCATAAGTGGAAGTACATCTTACCTCGTGTTCAAAGACGAGATGTTGTAGGTCAGGTGATTTACTGAGTAACTTTATTAGAAATCCCCAGTAACCGCAATCATAAAAAACCAGGTTCAATTGGTTCAAATTGTCAAAAGCAGGCAAATCACCCTACATCAAAATAGGATCAAGGATCACAAAAGATATTCATGCAAGAATTGAACATTTTCTACACATAATTCTGTCCCAAATATAACGTAACGAAACAAGTCAAAGACAACATACCTCCAAATTACGAATTGAAAGAGACAGGTACTTCACATTGGAGATATTTTTCAGAATATCAATGGCACGATCAGCCTGCATTTTATACTGGAGACTATATTCCACATCTGCAGATCCACCATTGGACAGTTCTTCGTACAGGAGGTCAACATTTGCCTTGACGACGGAATTTGCATTGATTAACAATAAAAACTTTGACAGGCTATCCAGCTTGACGTCAAGGGATTCAAGTTTTGGAGCATTAACACATAACTTATGATCATTGCCACCATCAGCATTTCCATACGCTAAATTTATTACTAATTTCCTAAGTTCTGGTGCTGAGATGTTGACATCCACATCATAATATTCAAGGTATCCCCGTATTTCCAAATCTTCAAGTACAGGGAGGTAAGAAAAAAGCATCTTCACTGAGATACTTTCAGGATGCTGAATTACAACACAGAGGGACTTGAGACTTGGGAAACACTTTGAGGCAGGAGGATTGGCAATAAAATTGAATTGCAGCTTCAAAACTTCTAGGTTTTTGCTCGTGAAAAGGGTCTGAGGCAATTCAAAATAATCTTCTGCATCTGAGTGAACAAAAAGATCAAGTTCACGAACATTGTGTCTAATTGCAGTGCATATCCAACGATTAAGAATAGACGGTTCGACGTTGAAGCAGGAAGAATGAAGACAGAATTTTTGGATGCGTGATAAGTCATGAGAGTCAAGTACACGATCCACAAACGCCATAAAGGCATTAACATCAGGGTAGTCATTGTCACAAAAGTATAGATTGGGTACGGAAGTCCATATGTTCTTCCATATCTTTGACAAAACAGTGGTCCTCACAGCATACTTCGTTGGAAGAAATGAAAGTGTGCGACAAAGAATATCATTTGGTAATTCACTTATCCTATCACTAACTCCTTGACGCTTTGGCCTCGAACTCATTTGTACCCTTCAGTTAAAATTGAAAAAAGTAAACAAATAAAATATTTATTTAAGCTCTGCATATGGTTACTAGAATCTAATGGGGAAGTAAATGCGCCAACATTTTAGTATAATATATTTTGATATTTCATATCAAGAATTTACAAAGAATGGCGGCAATAACACTGCATTTAACCATAATGTCTTCGACTGATAATTGCCTTTCACAGATATATTCCACCCATGAAATTCCACTTTGCCAAGAAATTTTTATTACTAAATAGAAACAAACAGATCCAAGAATAAAATATTCGATACCACAACATTGTTCTGGATGCTTTATTCAATGAGGAAATAGAATCAACAAAATAAAGATTTCATCTTTTTCTAGAGACAATCAACAGAAACGGTAAGACTTAAATTTATCTATTCCTCTATAAATTTGGCAGTTTTGGTAACCAAACAGATGAGAATGGTAAGGAAGTCAAAATGTTATACCTGGTAAGAGCTGAGCTGCTGTGATGGCCCGGGGAAAATATGAATTGGTTGTCACCGCCACTTTCTCTGCAACTCTGAAGTATGAGAGTGAAGCACAAAACAGAACACACATTTGACTTCGTACTAAAACAAATTGAACAACATAATGAGTAAAGACAAGGGGGAAGTTATGGTGGAAATGGCCCTTCCCCTTTGCACTACCACCTCCCTAAAACATGCAGAAATTGGATGAGAGTTTGCAAAACATGCAATGAAATTTGAATTGTTCTGATGCAGTAATTTGGGATGAAGAAGCTCTTTCCTAGTTGGAATCTTCTATATAAGATGATATGCCTGTTACCCTTGGGTTTCTTGCAATCAGTGATTCTTTTCAGCTGATAATTGAATTAAAAATATTACATTCCAAACATGCATTTCATTTTGACAAACCACAAAGGAAAAGGAAGGGGGTTTCAAAATAAGACTTAAGGGATTCGATTATTGCTCACCTTTGCTCTTGTAGAGGCTTCTAAGACCTTTGATTCGTTGTCCTAAAGAGGTGCGAGTGCCAATTGAGGATCAAAATTTTGATCTTTAGGTTTTCAGTTTCATCCGGCGGAAAGTTTGAGGGGGCTGAGGGGTCAATAAAGATCTATTTATACCCAGTTCTATTTTGTATTTATTAGAATTCATAAGTTGTCCGTTTTTGTTAGAAATATTCTATCTATGTAAATTTTCCTTGTTTATTGAGTCCCTCTATGGTTTCTTGCACAATAGCAGGAAGAAAATAAGCACTCCTATTCACACTGAAATAATAAAAATTCAGAAAATCAAGTGCACCCATAAAGTGAGCCACTTTAGGCTACACCAGACCAACAGGAACAAATTCTTCACTCTAAACATTGCATAGAGCCTGAGATTCACATATGACCCCTCTCCAAGTCCTAAGCAATTTTAATTCTACAGTATATGAAGAATTTATGCAACGAAAAACAAAGAGACTGCGTACTTATGTTCACCTTTGATAACAGACTCATGGCAAAAGATCATCTTCAACGAAGCATCCATTGTTTCCATTTCAAACATCAACAAAGCTAAAATTAAATTCCTAGATAAAAACCCTTATAAAGCCAACAGTGTCACTTCGATAAATTCAACTTGACACATCTTAGAACCCCTTTCAAAACATTAAAAATTTGCTTGTATACCTTCTCTTTGTTAATCCAAATTCAGGAGCATGAAAAGTCATCTTCTTCAAGACTTCACCATTCTTTAGCAAATACTTTGCTACTTCAATCTCATCTACTCGTGCCTTGACTGCCCTTATAGCGACAGTTTTGAGGTGTGATAACAAACAAGAAGGTAGAAATTCTGATGCACTCCAATTAAGCTGTACGGATATATATATCTGAAGATATATACCAGATTTCTTCAAGCATTACGCCTAAGCATTCTTCATTGGATGTGGCCAGGTGTACTCTTGAGTGACTCTATTAGGTGTTTCAACCAGAAGCAGCAGATAGGAGCAAGCAGTATCAATTTTCTCAAGTAAACAAAACTCCTTTGTGAAATATAAAGCATTAATCAAACAGAAATTCATGTGAAAATGAAACATTTGGTCATGCATAATATACTATTTGGAATCATAGTTGCCAAAAGGGGAAAAAGACTTCAGTTATAAAGCTATGTTTGGTACCTTCCATAATGCAAGTGAAAATCTTTTCATGCAGGTGGCATTAAGCATCTTTATTATTTCCTTTCCTTACCAAAACATTAGTAGTGAGTTTCTTTCAATCTATCATACATAATGACAGTACGTAATGCACAGAACAAGTTAGGATATGCTTACCTTAAAAATATGACCCTAAAAATACAGATATTCGGCAGTGGAAATTCCGGCCAGAAGCTTATGCATACGGTTACCAAATGCATATTGTTCATCGTCTTGGTACCTCCAATTGACAAAATCTTGGCTTCGACTAGGGGTTTTGTATCCTCCAGGATATATTTTGACAAAAGGCCCTCGTTGAGATGAAATTTTTAAAGTTTTGTAACTTGGAAGACCAAATGGAGTTCTAAAAACTTATTCTTATCCACTTCAGTTCATGTGCAGAGATGTCAAAGCTCAATACTTCTCCAAAATCTCAGTCAAAGTTCAAATCTTCAAGTACAGGGGGGACTTCCACTGAGTGATTTTGAGGATACTGAAATGTAACATGGAGGACTTTGAGACATGGGAAACAACCAGACGTAGGAATATTAGCCATAAACCTTCACCACCACAGGTTCAAAAGACCACATCAACATCTCACCATCATCTGATTCAACCAAAAGATCAAGTTCCGCAACTTTACGCCTAATGGCAGTGCGAATCCAACCATCAGCATGAGAGAAATCCTGGCTAAAATCCTCGGCAAGGGAATAAAAAACACGGAATTTTTTTATGCTTGTTGATTCCCGAAAGAAAAGCACACAATAAACAAACTCTGAAAAGCCAGTAGAGGAGGAGAAATCTCGACTGTCGAAGTTCAGATTGGGAACAGAGGCCCTTATGTCCTTCCATCTTGTAGACAAAGTGCTAGTCCTCACAGCATCTTTTGGTACAAGAACCGAAAGTATACGATAAAGAACTGCATCCGGTACCTTGCTGACCCTCTCTACCTCCGGCTCGAATCTTGGATTCCGAACAACAACTCATTTGTAACCTAATTAAAGAAACCGAAAAGACATGAAATTGCATAGAAATTAAAGAAACCGACAAGAAACCGAAAAGAAACCGAAAAGACATGAAATTGCTCAAACCTAGAGGTCTCTGTAGACTTAAATTAAAAATTAAAAAGTTAAAAGCTCTTAAATTTATGCTCTGTTTTGTTACGCAGAATCTAAAACGTAAATAACAGAAATAATTGCAAATTTTTACATCAAATCCCACTGTCTCAGTAAATTTTTTACAGATTGAAACAAAAATTTCACCAGACATAGTATAAATACACAAAGTTCAGACTTGAACTTTCAGTTCTTTCCATTTACTTTTCTCAGTTTTCTTGGTAACCAAACAGATGGTAAGGAAATCAAAAAGTTAGGAAGAAATTACCTGATAAGAGTTACGAGAGGACCAGAAAAATGCTAGCTTTGGTGAACGGTGAAGAAGCTGATTGGTTGCTGAGAAAACCGGGAGAGATTGTGGCTGTTTGCCCTTCTCATACCATCTCTGCAACTGCAACTGTCAAAGTTTAAACGCAGCGCTGTTGCTCTTTCCTCCTTTGCTTCCATGGAAAATTGCACAATTACCACATGAATTTTCCACTTTTGTGGTAATTACCACACAGACTAAGCTATTTTGCAATTACCCACCCAAATTTTAGAGTGTTTTACAATTTGGTTCCTTTAACGGAGGTGATTTGCACACACGGTTTTTTTTCTCACCTTTCACACTCTTTGCTTTGTTTTTGGCTTTCAAGTTAGTTTATTTGGACGATAACCACAAGACGTGAGACTCACAGACGTATGTCTAATGGAATCATCAGGTGGGTTGTCGAGTTCAATTTCAACCTGTTGGCCAACCAAATAGACTTGGTTGGACTGAGTTTCACGAGTTTCACCAGAGATTCAGATAAAGCCGAAAGGTTGTGAGATTATTTCTTATTAGCATTTTACCCAAACTAGTCCCTCATGACGGCATAATTCCTCACTTTAGAAACTAATTTGAAATCGATAGAAGTAGTCATGAGTTTGTCCATCACTCATTTTGGTTTTTCTGTGAAAAAATCTCTTTTAAATAAAAACCAAAATATCAAAAATACCCTTAATATAATAAACAATTGGCCAAAATGATTTGCCAAAAATTGAGGGTAACTCTGTGATTTTCTCCTTACGTAACAGAGATTTTTTACGAAACGATCAAAATGATCAATGGTGAACAAACTTAGAAACCAATTTTATCGATTTTAGTCTTAGGAACCAAAGTGAGGAGCTATATATTGATATCGATATGGGTTGCATTCGATGGAAACGATAGAAAATTTCTAAAAATGTTGAAATTTAAAATGAAACTTGCCATTGTAGTTGTCGGTATTTTAGCTGAAATTTCAAACACTAGAACTAATCAATTAGAGTAAATTGTAGCAATGATCCCTCAACTTTAATAAGATTGGAGCAATGGTTCTTCAACTAAAAATCTATTACCATTGGTCTCTCAACTTATCAAAATGAGTAGCTATAGTCATTTTCATCAATTTCATCAAAATTTTGTCAAAATGAGTTATGTTGGAATGATCATTTATACAATTAGGGTCCCTCAACTCATCAAAATGTGTAATTATGGTCATTTTCATCAACTACGTCAAAATTTTTGTCAAAACGAGTTATGTTGAAATGACGATTGCTACAATTGGGTTAAAGTTGAGGGACCAATGGTAATAGATTTTTAGTTGAGAGACATAGCTGCACGTTTTGATGAGTTGAGGGACCAATGGTAATGAAGTTTTAGTTAAATGACCATTACTTCAATTGAGTTAAAGTTAATGAATCGTAACTACAATTTACTCAATCAATTAATTACATGTAAATTACAATTGGAAATATCTTATAAATTTATTTAGTGGTCATACATGCGGTCGATCATCGGAGTACATGTAGTTGATCATACATGCGTATTAAAATTGGAAATATCTTTCTCCGGTGGCTGACGACGAGGGTGATACCTGCAGCCTGCGAGTGATTGTATGCATGCGACTGCCGACGGGTCCATTAATAACCGTTGGAATTCAAAACGCCCCGTTTGGGGTCGGTTTTCCACTTTATCAAAACCCAACCCTCGCGTTGACCAATACCAGAGGGGAGGATGGCGATCAACATCGTGGACTACGAGCTACCGTACGACACCCACAACGTGTACGACGTGTCGTTTTACAACGACAGAGTCCACACCATGGTCACCAGCAACTCAGCCATGGTGGAATCGTGGCTCTCCAACGTCACTCCCGCCAACCCCAACCACCGCATTGTTGGCCTCGACGTCGAGTGGCGCCCCAACAACCGCTACTACCACAACCCGATCGCCACCCTGCAGCTCTGCACCGGCCCCAACTACCCCGGCTCCCTTCAAATCCCGGCAGGCACGGTGCTGCCCGGCGTCTGCTTGGACCCCAATTGCCTAATATTCCAGATTTTACACTCCGAATTGATTCCCCATTCCCTATCCACTTTCCTCGCCAATCCTGCCTTCACGTTCGTCGGCGTCGGCATCGAGAGCGATTGCGAGAAGCTGCTTTCAGACTACAGGCTGCGCGTCGCCAACGTTGTTGATCTTCGGGGTTTAGCAGCGGATAGGTTGGGGGTTTGGGAGCTGAGGAACTTCGGGTTGAAGCGGTTGGCGAGCGCGGTGCTGGGGAAGGAGCTGGAGAAGCCGAAGAGTGTGACGTTGAGCAGGTGGGACAGTCAGTGGCTTACTTATGCTCAGATTCAGTATGCTGCTGTTGACGCTTTTATTTCATATGAGATTGCTAGGCAGTTGAATCTTAGGGGTGCTTAGATGGATTGGAATTCGACATTGTTGCGATGAGAATTCTAATGTTGATGTTCTTTTGCTTTAGTACAATTGTTTACAATGTTGGGTAGCTTTAGAAATTTGGATTAGAATGCTGGTTTATTGGAACATAATTAAGGATTTCGTTCGATATTGTGGATAACTTTTCGTGTTGATGTGTTGTAAGTTGCACTTGTGAGCTCGTTTAGTAATTGCTTTACGTTTCTCATCTGATCAGATGGTTTTGACTTCGGCATCTGTATATAGTATACATGTATTGTTGTTTCCTGATTGACTCTGTTCAGTGCAAGTTTGTGGAATGGAATGGTGATGTTGAAACTCAGAGATGAAAATCGAAATGTCGGGCTTTTGATGCGTTTAGTAGCGTAGTAGAAATTGTTTACAATGTTGGGTAACTTTAGAAACTTGGATCGCTTGCTGGTTTTAATCGGTCATAGTTAGGGATTGGATTGATATCGTGGAAAGCTTTTGCTAGTGATGCTTTGTTAGTTGCAATTTTTGAGCTAGTTTAGTAATTGCTTTATGTTTTTCATTTGATCAGATGTTTCTGACTTTGGCATATGTATATGCATATATTGTTCGTTTCCTGTTTGAATCTGTTCAATGCAAGTAGGAAAAGAATCGGACACCTCCTTGTTAGATGTGTTGACGGGAGTCCGTGAATTGCTGCTTAATCCTTTGTTTCTGACTGTAAGAGCCAGTTTCTAATATTATTACGGCACAATGCATGTTCTTGTTTGACATATCTTGGGTAGGCTTCAAAGACTTAAGCTGTTAAAGATGTTCCGAAATTAGGCTCGCATGCATCATATGCTGCATGCGTGTTGATGCAAGCTCAAATTGTAAGCATCCTGTAGTAATGTACCGGGAAGTAAGAGCACCGACTTTATGTTTCCATGTTTACAATTCGAGCTTGCATCAAACTGTATTGCGATTTAATTTGTTTCATTCCCCCAATCTGTCCAGTTTTTAAGGGGGTTGAATATGATGGGTCTGCATGCAGGCCACACCCCTCCACTCTTCCTCTCTACAGAAAAGGAAGAGAAAACTCCTCCCCTTTTTCTGTGCACCTCATGTGTGAAAATCGCTCTACACCGTGGAATGGTGCATCGGATCAAAGAAAAAATCCGAGAGGTTATGAAGCTCGTATGAGTGACATTAATACAGACATGTGATTAAAAGACATCCAATCCCAATTATAAAACAACATTTCACAATCCTTTGAAAATCTACCACACCACCACCGTCGCCACCCAAACTCCACCATAATCGTGCTAGTGGCATCTCCCTGCCATATTCTTGAAACGTTGTCTGAAAAGTTATCGGATTATCATATTATATTATTATTGAGTTTAATTAGCGAGATGGAGTTGTAATTTGCAACATGTTCATAAATAATGTAATTTTGCAGCTGATGGGTTAGCCAAATTGGGTTTAAACAGCGAGAAGCCTCCTCCAAACCGATTACAAGAGATATACTTGCATGAACCGATTACAAGAGATATACTTGCATGAAGCTATTGTATATTGTTACAACCTGTCCCTTATTTTCATGTATTTTATTTATCAAAGTAATAAAGGTCGTACCCAGTGCACAAGGCTCCCGCTTTACGCAGGGTCTGGGAGAGGTGAATGTCGGCTAGCCTTACCTCCATTTTATGGAGAGGCTGCTCCCAATTATTTATCAAAGTAATGAAATTACAAAAATGCTCTTGACAGGCTAAGTGAAGATCCTAAGTGGTTTTATATGTAAAAGCATCTCTTTATGTAATTTCAACTTTTTCCTTTGTAATTTCCCTTCAACCAAAACTTAATAAGTATTTAGCTTAAGTCTGTTGTGCTAGGATAGCACCAAACCTTATGGAACCAACTCTTGATAACCCACAGGAAATATATCAAATGAAATGCAAGAACAAAATATTAAAGACACCAAGATTTTAACGAGGTTCCTCAACAGTCAGTGTAACTGGAGTACGTCCTCGGAGCAGTAGGAGCTCACCCAATAATCCACTATCAACCAAATGGGAGTTTACAAAGTGTTGGCAATCTCACAACCCAAATAACCCAATACACCCAATAGCTCTCACACACCACAGAAACAAATAGAGAAAGAAATATAATGAATAATTTCTTCTCTATACATGTAGCTTAAAGCTATTACAACAATAACTATGATGGATGATTGCTAACCAAAAAGAAGAGCACCTTCTTCTTCTTTTCTGCTCTCAGTTTTCTACTCTCTGCAGCTCTCTTTGCTCTCTCAAAGATGGACTACTAAAACAGAAAATAGTGCACACTCCTTCCTCTCTCTTTCTCACTTCCGTATGCTAACATTCATCCATCCTAAAACAACTAATAAACAAAACCAAAGTAAAGACATAATGATTACTTTACAAACATCATCATGACTTTCCTTTTTTCTTTTCAACAAACATAATCATGATTTCTTTCACTTTTTTTTCTTTTGGTTTGTTTATTAGGAAAGGTGATGGCCACTTGGCCACAATTCAACAATCTCCACCTTGGCCAAGTTCCGAAAACGCTATGATAAGCCAACCAACACAATTGACCCAAAAAATCACTCCCAAACACTAGCAAGAGAACAATTCATGCCAAGCCAAATGCTCCAAAAACAAAACTCCTACTGCTCAACACCTTCTTTATATAGGCATAATGTGAGCCAAGTTCAAACAGTGAACAAACTTGGCTACACCAACAACCTTAGTCAACATATCAGCAGGGTTGTCTTTAGTTGGAATCTTCTGGAGAATGATTTCCCCTTCACCAACAATTTCACGAACAAAGTGATAACGCACATCTATGTGCTTGGTCCTCGCATGATGAACCTGATACTTAGCCAAATAAATGGCACTCTGACTATCACAATGTACCTCCACTTGCTTCTGATCAACCCCCAAATCTTTAATCAGCCCATGTATCCAAATGGCCTCCTTTATAGCTTCAGCAACTGCCATATATTCAGCCTCTGTAGTAGACAAGGCAACAGACGACTGCAAAATGGACCTCCAACAAACTGGTCCTTTAGCCATAGTAAACACATAGCCTGTAGTAGACTTCATTCCATCCAGATCACATGCATAATCTGAATCAACATAACCAACTGCAAAATGACCAATACCAAAGTCATCTATCTCAAAGCATAAACCAACATCTCGAGTACCATGGAGATACCTCAATATCCACTTAGCTGCTTGCCAATGCTCTTTACCTGGATTATGCATATATCGACTCACCATGCCAACTGCATGAGCAATATCCGGTCTAGAGCATACCATTGCATACATCAAACTACCAACCAAATTTGCATATGGTATATTTTTCATTTGCAGCTTCTCTTTATCAGTTTTAGGACACTGTAGAGAACTCAATTTAAAATGAGGAGCCAAAGGGGTACTAACCGGTTTGGTTGAATCATGAACTCCAAACTTCCGAATCAACTTCTCAAGGTATTGTCTTTGATTCAAACTGACGAAACCCTTTGCTCTATCTCTAGTGATCTCCATGCCAAGGATCTTCTTCGCTTCACCAAGATCCTTCATCTCAAACTCATTCTTCATTTGCTTCTTCAATTTCTCAATCTCTTCGACATTCTTTGAGGCAATTAACATATCATCAACATATATCAATAAATAAATGAAAGACCCATCTTGCAACTTCTTGAAGTACACACAATGATCATATTGACTTCTAGAATAATTTTGTCCTCTCATAAATTTATCAAACCTCAAATACCATTGCCTTGGAGATTGCTTCAAGCCATAAAGTGATTTCTTCAATTTGCAAAACAAATTTTCCTTCCCTTTCACTATATACCCATCCGGTTGACACATATAGATCTCTTCATTCAAATCACCATGTAGGAAAGCCATCTTCACATCGAGTTGCACAAGCTCAAGATCATATTGTGCAACAAGAGCTAACATAATACGAATTGAGGAATGCTTCACAACCGGAGAAAAGATTTCATTGTAGTCAATGCCCTCCTTTTGTGCATACCCTTTAGCAACTAATCTTGCTTTAAATCTCACATTGCTTTTCTCATCAGCATCTTCCTTCTTGGCATACACCCATTTGCAACCGATAGCTTTCTTGCCCTTAGGCAATTTAGCTAACTCCCAAGTCTTGTTCTTCAAGAGAGAATTCATCTCATCACCCATGGCATTGCACCACCTCTCATTTTCTTCACTCTCAATAGCTTCCTCAAAATTGGATGGAATCTCATCAGTGATAATAGGAAGAGCAAAAGAGACATAGTCACTATACCGAGTTGGCTTGGTAATTTGTCTCTTTCCTCTGTTCTTGGCTTGGCAATAGACTTTTGAGGTGAAACTTCCTCTTCAACTTGAATAGAATCTTCAAGTTCAACTTCTTCAACATCTTCATGGTCTCCAACTTCTTCACTTGTAGTGGCTTCGACATCAGCGGAAATAGGATTTGAAGTACCAGAGACAACTTTCTCAAGCTCCACCTGTTGGACATCTTTCACATTCTTCTCAGAGTCTTTGAACATACTTTCTTCATCAAATGTCACATCTCTGCTGATTACAAGTTTTTTCATCTCTGGGCACCACAACCTGTAACATTTGACACCACTACTAAAACCAAGAAAGATAGCCTTTTTGGCTCTAGGATCAAGTTTATTTTCAGTCACATGAAAATAAGCAGGTGAACCAAAAATACGGATATAGTCATAATCAGAAGAAGATTTTCCAGTCCATACCTTCATTGGTGTCTTACCCTGAATAGCAGCTGAGGGTAACCGGTTGATGATGTGACATGCATAATTAACTGCTTCTGCCCAAAATGACTTGCTTAAACCCGACTGAGACAACATACATCTAACCTTCTCAAGCAAGGTTCGATTCAATCTTTCTGCAACTCCATTTTGTTGTGGAGTTCCCCGAACACTAAAATGTCTCACAATTCCTTCCTCTTTGCAAACTTTAAAGAAAGGGTCGGATGTGTATTCACCACCATTATCCGATCTCAAAATCTTAATCTTTCTCCCAGTCTGGCTCTCAACCATTTTCTTCCAACTCAAGAAAATGCTCAATACCTCACTCTTGTGCTTCATAGTATAAACCCAAGACCTTCTTGAATAATCATCAACAAAGGTCACGAACCAATGTCTACCACTCAAAGAGGGAGTCTTTGTAGGACCCCAAACATCCGAATGCGCATAATCAAGAATGTCATTCGTCTGATGTACAGCAGTACCAAACTTCACTCTAGTTTGCTTCCCCAAGACACAATGCTCACAGAAATCAAGCTTACAAGTCGTGGCACCTTTTAGAAGACCTTTTTTCACAAGCCCTTGTAGAGCTTTCTCACCGGCATGGCCTAATCTCATATGCCACAATCTAGTAGTATCTGAATCAGATGTGCCCATATTTTCAGAGACTACAAATGCTTCACCTGTCACAGTGTTTCCCTGCAATAAATACAAATGGCCACATCTAGGAGCTTTCATCACAACAAGTGCACCATAAGTAACTTTCAATGTCTGTCCATCTGAATGAAACCTGAAGCCATTGGATTCCAAAGTACCCAAAGAAATAAGATTTTTCTTCAAATTCGGTACATACCGAACACCTGTCAACTCTTTAACCATGCCATCATGCAACTTCAAACGAACTGTACTAATCCCTTTTGTTGTGCAAGGATTGTCATCTCCCATGAACACAACGCCACCATCAAACTCTTTCAAGCTTGAAAACCAATCCTTGTGAGGAGTCATATGATGAGTACAACCCGTATCCAACACCCACTTAGTAGCACAATCAAATGATGAGGAAGTGGTTAAAGCAAAGTCAGAAAAATCTGTTTCAACCTCAGCAACATTAGCTTCAGAACTTTCTTTGCCTTTGGTCTTCAATTTAGGACAATCTTTCTTCCAATGACCTTTATTACGACAAAAGGCACATTCATCCCTTTCCAAAGGTTTTCTACCTTTAGAGTTTCATCTAGGTCGAGACTGTGATTTTTTCCTACTAGAAGATGATCTCCTCTCCGATGATCTACCTCTAACAAATAAAGCTTCAGAGGTACTATCATGATTTTTATCTCTATGCCTCAATTCATAATTCATCAAGGCATTTGACACATCTTCAAATTTCACAGCTTCTTTACCATGCATAATAGTGATAACAAAATGCTCATAAGAGTCCGACAAGGAATTCAACAATATTAAGGCCTTATCTTCATCTTTAATATCCTCATCTAAATTTAACAAGTCGGTAATCAACTTATTAAAAACATCAAGGTGTCTAATCATTTTTGTACCTTCTTTGTATTGGAAGCGGTATAGCTTTTTCTTCAAGTGTAGCCGGTTCTCTGCACTCTTCGTCATATACTTGTCTTCCAATTTTTGCCACAATACACTTGCTACCGTCTCCCGCATCACAAAATACTTCTGAGTTTTTGCAAGGCACAACCGAATTGAAGAGCAAGCCCACAAATTTAATTTCTCCCATTCCGGCTTCGACATAGCTTCCGACTTCTCTCCCAAAGCGGCAAGTAGATCTTGTTGAGCCAACACATCTTTGACCTCACATTGCCACATCCCGAAGTTGTTTGTGCCATCAAACTTTTCCACTTCGAACTTTGCATTTTGCACCGTAGTTCTTGCAAACCCAGAGGTGCTTCCAAAAGGATTCTCATCTTGCCCATCTGACATCTTTGGCAACTAGACAGTACCCAAGAGCAACCAGTGCTCTGATACCAATTGTTGTGCTAGGATAACACCAAACCTTATGGAACCAACTCTTGATAACCCACAGGAAATATATTAAATGAAATGCAAGAACAAAATATTAAAGACACCAAGATTTTAACGAGGTTCCTCAACAGTCAGTGTAACTGGAGTACGTCCTCGGAGCAGTAGGAGCTCACCCAATAATCCACTATCAACCAAATGGGAGTTTACAAAGTGTTGGCAATCTCACAACCCAAATAACCCAATACACCCAATAGCTCTCACACACCACAGAAACAAATAGAGAAAGAAATATAATGAATAATTTCTTCTCTATACATGTAGCTCAAAGCTATTACAACAATAACTATGATGGATGATTGCTAACCAAAAAGAAGAGCACCTTCTTCTTCTTTTCTGCTCTCAGTTTTCTACTCTCTGCAACTCTCTTTGCTCTCTCAAAGATGGACTACTAAAAAGGTCGTACCCAGTGCACAAGGCTCCCGCTTTACGCAGGGTCTGTGAGAGGTGAATGTCGGCTAACCTTACCCCCATTTATGGAGAGGCTGCTCCCAAGTCTCGAACCCGAGACCTACCGCTCATTCATCCATATGCTAACATTCATCCATCCTAAAACAACTAATAAACAAAACCAAAGTAAAGACATAATGATTACTTTACAAACATCATCATGACTTTCTTTTTTTCTTTTCAACAAACATAATCATGATGTCTTTCACTTTTTTTTCTTTTGGTTTGTTTATTAGGAAAGGTGATGGCCACTTGGCCACAATTCAACAAAGTCTCACCCGTCCATTCTTCCTTCCTTTTTCCGGCTACCCCTTTCTTTTCCTTCTATAATCCTCTTGTGGACATAGTGTAAAGGGAACAAGTTAGGACAGACCTACCTCGTTATCAGGATAGTCAATTGTAGCGGGGAGGAACTTGAGACTCGGGAAACAACCAGAGGTGGGAGGAGTATGGAGGTAATAAAATTTCACATCAACTTCAAAACCACCAGTGTTTTGAACGTGACAGGGCACTGGGGCAACTCAAAAAGGCCGTCAGCTACATCATTTACATAAAGATGGAGGAGATCGCGTTCAACAACATTATGCCTGATGTGAATCCAACCAACAATACAAGCTATATCCTCGGCATCAGACCAACGAAGAGAGAATTTGTGAATGTTCAATGAGCCATGAAAGAGAAGCACATGGTCGACAAATCCCATGAAAGCAGCAGAGTCAAGCCAACGTAAATCTCTATCGTTGAAGTTCAGATTGGGAGTAAAGGTCCATACATTCATCCATCTTGTAGACAAAACCGTGGTCTTCACAGTACCTTTTGTATGAAGGAACGAAAGTATGTGACAAGGAACTCCATTTGGTAGTTTACCGATCCTATCTTTAGCTGCGGCATGAAGTTTGGTTTCTTATATGGAGAATTTTTCCAGGAACATTAGTTCTAGAACTACAAGCAACAGCAAACATCAAATCGTTTACAGAGATGAAAAATTCAAAGGTTAATACTTGAATTTACTACTATTGCTCTATTGTTTTTTTCCCCTCAGTTTCTGTGGTAACCAAACAGATCATAACGAATCAGAAGGTAAAGAAGTCAAAAAGTTACCAAGAAAAATTACCTAATAAGCGCTTCTGGTACGGCCAATGAATAGTAAAAGCTCTGATTGGTATCTGAGAAACGGTAGGAAAATCCAAGAAAATGAGAACCGTAGTACTGTCGTCAACGTGAACGTCTCAGGCTCTCCCATCCTTGCAAAGTTTCGAAACTCGGTACTTCTTTCTTCTATTCGAGGGCACTTTAGTTTTACTGACATCTTGAAATTCATAAAAGTTTCAAGTACTTTCTTTCTACACAAGCATTTGAAAGTGCTTCATTAACACACACTTAGCAAGTTCTTTAGACAGTACTGTTGTGTATTGTACTCAAATGTAGTCAAAAGCGATTTTACTTGTAAAATCGTCATTTGCAGCCTTAAGATTTCGTTAAAAGAAAATAATTTCCACAACACTATTTAAGCACACTCATGTTTATCTGCTAACCTTTATATCGAGTACAGCAAAAGACAATAAAGGACCGGTTTAAACATGAATGTGCGCAAGAGAAACAAACGTGTACAAAAATCATTTCTTTTGGTTGAGAGGGGGCTCAATGCCCAAACCAACGAAGCAGACAACATTAATATGGAAAGGGGCAGCAATATCTTGAAAGACCAATTTCCAATACAAACGAAAATATTGAAACTAAAATGCAAATAGATTATTCAGTACCATCTTAAGAAGAACTACATAGTTTGCTTTAGTTTTCTTTGCCAAAAGAACCTTTCTAAAACAGAGAATAAAATCCCTAAAACTCATCATGCTCAAATTCCACTTGGCATGCCTTCGAACCCCTTTCAAACCAACAAAATTCCCTGTATAACTCTTTTTTTTTCGGCTGAAAGTAATTGGTAAGAATATTCATCCTATTCAAAACTTTGCCATGTTTCAGCAAATACTTTGCCGCTTCCATCTCATCCTCCCTTCCCTCGAATCGCAATATTGAGATGGTCTTGAGGTGCGATGACAAGCAGACAGGCACAAAAGCTGGTGGATTCCATCCGTGCTCCAGGTGTCCATAATCTTCGTCGCAGATTAAACCCTGACAGTTATTTGAGGAAAGAATCAAAAGAGAATCATTAAGAGCAGCATGCTGGTATTGTTGGTATTGAGAAGTTTACTAACTCAACACCAAAATATGTGGGTGATAAGTTTACAAACTCTATCACACCTCTCACTTTCTCTCTCAATAAAATTGGACTAACAAACGGAGAAGGGATAGGAAATAACAAGCTTCCACGAAACACACTTTCTTGATATATGAAATAAAAGGCAGTTTACAAACTGATGAAGAAAAAAAAACAGAAGCTTACAAGCTTATGAACCTGAGAGAATACAATCAGAAAAATGGGATTTGGATGGGCTGCTTCTAAAGCCTTACGAGAGGCTTCCTTAAATACTACACAACCTACACCTTTACACCATCAATTGACAGCACACAGACAGCAGCATATCTGCTGTCTTTAACACATGGGAACGTGAAAAAAATCAAGAGACCAAATGTGCTCCAGGTTGTCTACATTCGGCTAGCACATGGCAGCACCATTCCAGGTTGTAGTCACAACCTTTCAGTTAGCACATGGATGAACTTTTAGCCTTTAAAGTTGCAGCATGTGTGGATACATCCTGTAAAGAAACTAACAGCCATTAGCAACCTTTTACAGCCTGTTTTGAGTTGAATTTCCAACACGCCCCCTCAAATCAAAACGCCTTCATGCCTAGCATTTCACGCAATAACCTGAATGGTTCAACTGGCAGTGGCTTAGTGAAGATGTCAGCCACTTGTTCCTTCGTGTGACAATAGACAAGCTCAATTGTCTTTTGCTTCACATGGTCCCTTAGAAAATGGAACCTGGTATCAATGTGCTTGCTCCTTCCATGTTGAACAGGATTCTTTGCAAGCTTGATAGCTGAGATGTTATCCACATGAATCACAGTCGATTCCACTTGTGGATGACACACTGACTTCAACAGATTTCTTAACCAAATTGCCTCACACACAGTTGAGGCTACAGCAACGTACTCGGCTTCACACGATGACAAAGCAACAATTGATTGCTTCTTTGAAGTCCATGAGAAAGCTGTTGATCCTAGAAAAAACACATAGCCAGTTGTGCTTTTCCTTTCATCTTGGTCACCTCCCCAATCACTATCTGAATAACCAAATAATTTTGCATCTTCACCAAAATTATAAAACAGACCATAGTTTAGAGTACCTCTTATGTACCTCAAGATTCTCTTGGCAGCCAGCCAATGAGACTCCCTTGGTATTTCCATGTACCGACTCACGAGTCCAACACCATAAACTATATCAGGTCTTGTGATTGTAAGGTACCTTAGACTTCCAACCAAGCTTTTGTACACGGTTGAGTTTACAAACTCACCTTCTCCTTCTTTAGACAGCTTCAATCCAGTTGCAACTGGAGTGTTGACAATATTGCACTTATCCATATTGAATTTCTCCAATATATCTCTCATGTACTTTTGTTGAGAGATGTAGATACCGTCACTTTCTTGCTTCACCTCTATGCCAAGAAAGTATGACATTAATCCATTGTCAGTCATCTCAAATTCACTGAACATGGATTGCTTGAACTCACAGAACATTGCTTCATTGTTTCCTGTAAACAACAAGTCATCTACATAGAGACAAATAATTAAGAACTCCCCTTTTGCACCATTCTTCATGTAAACTGAATGCTCGTATGGACATTTCTGAAATCCATTTTGGTGAAGGTAGTTGTCAATCCTTGAGTTCCAAGCTCGTGGTGCTTGCTTGAGGCCATACAAAGCCTTCTTCAAACGATACACCTTTTCTTCTTCTCCTTGTACTTGGAAGCCTTCTGGTTGTTCCACGTACACTTCTTCCTCAAGTACTCCATTAAGGAAGGCTGACTTGACATCTAGTTGATAAATTTTCCATTTATGATGAGCGGCAAGAGAAATTAGCAATCTTACCGTGTCAAGTCTTGCAACTGGAGCATAGACTTCATCATAGTCCACTCCGTACTTCTGTTTGTAGCCCTTTGCTACAAGCCTTGATTTGTATCGATCCACACTCCCATCTGCAGTGCGTTTGATCTTGTAAACCCACTTGACACCAATAGCCTTCTGATTTGGTGGGAGCTTTGTCAACTCCCAAGTGTCATTCTTCTCGATAGCATGGATTTCTTCCTCCATGGCTATTCTCCAACGATCTTTTTCCACAGCTTCATTGAATGAGAGAGGCTCGTGGTCTGCATACAAGCAGAAAAGGTTGGTTTCTTCTTCTTCTTCTTGTCCATATATCTCGGTAAGACTTCTTAGCCTCACTGGAGTTGAAGAGCTGCTTTCTTCACTAGATGTAGGACCACTCCTTGCAGTTCTGTGCAATGGAGTTGTTGTGGTTGTTTGAGCAGGTTGTTGCTCAACAGTTGGTACAACTTCTGGTTCTTCAAAATCAGTGGAGACGATCTTCTCTTTACTGACTTCTTTGTTGTTCCACTTCCATGCCTCTTCCTCACTGAAGATGACATCTCTACTAACCACTAGTTTGCCAGTTAGTAGGTTGTAGAGCTTGTATGCCTTGGACTCTTCACTATAGCCCACAAACACACACTTCTCGCCTTGATCATCGAGCTTTCTCCTCTTGGCTTCTGGAACTTGAGCATATGCAACACACCCAAAAACTCTTAGGTGTGCAACACTCGGCTTGTATCCACTCCAAGCTTCTTGTGGTGTCATCCTCTTGACACTCTTTGTTGGACATCGATTCAACAAATAAATCGAACAAGCTACAGCTTCTGCCCACAACTCTTTTGGCAAATTCTTCTCCTTAAGCATGGATCTTGTCATGTCAAGGATGGTTCGATTCTTTCTTTCGGCTATCCCATTTTGCTGTGGTGTATATGCAGCAGTCAGTTGATGCCTAATTCCTTGCTCCTTGCAGTATGCTTGGAAAGCATTGGAGGTGTACTCTCCACCTCTATCTGATCTCACAGCCACAAGCTTGTGGTTGCTTTCAGCCTCTGTGAGTGCCTTGAACTCCTTGAAGATTTTTAGGGCAGCCGACTTCTCCTTGAGAAAATAAACCCAAGTCTTCCTACTGAAATCATCAATGAAAGTAATAAAATACCTATTACCTCCATAAGACATAGGATCCAATGGACCACATATATCCGTGTGTACCATCTGCAGTGGTGCCTTTGCTCTCCATGTATCACCAACAGGGAATGATAGTCGTGCTTGCTTGCCAAGCACACAACCTTCACATACTTGGCGTGTGGCTTCAATCTGGGGTAGACCACGAACCATTCCTCCACTTGACAGCAACTTTAGGCCATTGAAATGAAGATGGCCAAATCGAAGATGCCATTTCCATGACTCATCTTCCATTACACCGATGTTGCAACTCCCAATCTTTGTGTTCAACTTCAACGGGAACATTCGGTTCTTTGACATTTGAACACGTGCAATAAGTTTTCTCCTTGCATTCCTGAGAGTGAGAAACATATCCTCCATATGTATAATATACCTTTTCTGGAGCAGTTGACCAATGCTCAGAATGTTGCTCTTCATACCTGGTATGTAGTAGGTATCGGAGATGTATTCTTCTCTACCATCCTTCTGGATGATCTTGATCTTCCCTTTTCCTTCAACTGGCAACTTTGAGGAGTCACCAAGACTTACAGATCCATAGGCCCCATCTTTGAGTTCGGCAAAAAACTCCTTCTTTCCACACATGTGATTGCTTGCACCAGAGTCCAAATACCAAACATCTTGTTGGCTACTGGAATCATGGTGTGCTAGCAAGACTGTAAGTTCCTCACCAGCATTTCCATTTGATTCTGCCATGTTGACATGCTCACCATTTTTATATGAACATTCATTTGCATAATGTCCATATTGCTTGCAAGTGTGACATTGGATATGCGCCTTTCCTCGGGTAGATCTCCATTCTTGAGATTGACCTCGGTTTTGTTCATAGCCTCGACCTCTTCCTCGGGCTCGTCCTCGGCTACGGTTGGATGAACTCCCACGACGTGAGTTCCCCTGCCCACGACCTTTATTTGGTTTGTCAATTTTCAATTTTGACTCCAAAGCTTGCTCTAGCATTGTGGGGCTTGCATTCTTCTGAATGCGTTGCTCGTGAACTAGGAGGGATCCTAGTAGCTCCTCTACGCTCATCGCCTCCAAATTCTTGGATTCCTCAATGGCAGTCACCACATGCTCAAACTTAGATGTGAGTGACCGGAGTATCTTCTCCACAACTCGTACTTCATCGAGTCTCTCGCCATTTCTCCTCATTTGATTTACTATCACAATGAGCCTTGAGTGATAGTCGGAGATGCTCTCCCCTTCATTCATGTGAGCAGTTTCAAAATCTGCTCGAAGTGACTGTAACCTCACTTTCTTGACTCGATCTACTCCTTTGTAGATTGTACTGAGTGTGTCCCATACTTGCTTGCTCGTTGTTGCTTCTGCAACCTTCTCGAACGTTGAATCTTCTAATCCTTGATAGAGAAGATATAACGCCTTCTGGTCCTTCTTTCGTAAATCCTTGAGAGTGTTCCTTTGATCTGCAGTATATGTGGCTTCTTGCTCGGTAGTGGGTACAACATACCCATTACTGACAACTTCCCATAGCTCTTGTGATCCAAACAATGCTTTGAATTGGATGCACCATCTTTCATAATTTTCTTTCTTCAATGTGGGAACTTGGAGCTGCACTAAGTTGGATGCCATAACTGCTGCACCTGCCAGAATGGTATTCTGGCTCTGATACCAATTGTTGGTATTGAGAAGTTTACTAACTCAACACCAAAATATGTGGGTGATAAGTTTACAAACTCTATCACACCTCTCACTTTCTCTCTCAATAAAATTGGACTAACAAACGGAGAAGGGATAGGAAATAACAAGCTTCCACGAAACACACTTTCTTGATATATGAAATAAAAGGCAGTTTACAAACTGATGAAGAAAAAAAAACAGAAGCTTACAAGCTTATGAACCTGAGAGAATACAATCAGAAAAATGGGATTTGGATGGGATGCTTCTAAAGCCTTACGAGAGGCTTCCTTAAATACTACACAACCTACACCTTTACACCATCAATTGACAGCACACAGACAGCAGCATATCTGCTGTCTTTAACACATGGGAACGTGAAAAAAATCAAGAGACCAAATGTGCTCCAGGTTGTCTACATTCGGCTAGCACATGGCAGCACCATTCCAGGTTGTAGTCACAACCTTTCAGTTAGCACATGGATGAACTTTTAGCCTTTAAAGTTGCAGCATGTGTGGATACATCCTGTAAAGAAACTAACAGGTATTACGTAGCAGACGAGGAGATAAAGCTTACGTCATAAAGTTGTATGACAAGATATTCCAGCTTTGGTGATCTCTTGAGCAACTCTGTTAGCAAATTCCAGTGATTGCATTCATAAAGATCCAGCTTCAATTGGTTCAAATAATCAAAAGCGGGCAGAAGGGCAGGCTTCATGAAAGACAAAGTACTGATCAAAGATAAACTTTTGCAGAAAATTAAACATTTGGTTATATACAATATCTCAAATCATAAATTTTCCAAAACGAGAAAAAGGCATTAACCGCAAACAATAGGTTTGGAACAAATAAAGAATAATATACTTACCTCCAAAAGATGAACTGAAAGGGTTAGATGCTTAACATTGTGAATCCCAGCCAGAAGCCTTCTTGCACGATCAACAAAGCACGGTGCTAATGCACTTGCATAATGTTCAGGAAGATAAATCTTGGCTTTGAAGAGATGGTTTGCATTCTCCAAATGGTAACTTGAGAAACCCTCCTCTCTGAGATCAAACGTTTCAAGCTTGGGAGCGAAAATAAAAAAAATGTCCCCATTTTTATCAAAATCATCATAGTCCAGACTTATCCTTAACCTCCTCAATTCAGGAGCAATGATGTTGAAATTGAAAACTACACCATATCGATGAGAACCTTCTATAGCTAGATCTTCAAGTACAGGGCAGCTCGAGAAAAGCTTACAGATTGAGTCATTAGTAGGCTCTTCAAGTACAACCCGAAGGAACTTGAGATTTGGAAAACAACCTGATGCGGGAACATTGGTAATAAAATTTGAACCCAATTCCAGAACCCTTAGGGTTTTGCACGTGAATACGCTTTCAGGCAACTCGAAGGTTTGGCCTTGATATGAATCAGCCAAAACACTAAGTTCAATAGAAAGATCAAGTTCAACAACATTATGCCTAACAACATTGCGAACCCAACGATCAATATGAGAGAATCTGATGACGTCGTCACACAAACAGTGAAGACGGAATTTTTGGATGTCTGATGCATCATGAAAGGAAAGTACACGCTCAACGAAATTAAAAAGGTCACCAGAGCGAGAGAAATGCCCACGGCGGATGTCTATATTAGGAATAGAAGCCCATACATTCCTCCATCTTCTAGACAAAACGCCGGTATTCACACAACATTTTGTTTCGAGAAACGAAAGTATGTGCAAAAGCAACGCGTCTGGTAATTCACTGATCCTATCTCTAACATTTTCTTTACCCCTTGACCTCAAGGACTTCAAACACATCCCTAAAAACATGGTACAATGTTGTAAATTTAAAGACAGCTTAAGCTTTCGTACTTAATAATTCATATAAAAAAATTCAATAAATTATGTTTTATCTGAGTTAGAAACAACAAATCAAAGCAGATAAAAGCACATGCATGTTCTTACCCTTGTATCAATAAAATAAAAAATAAAAACGATTTTTCAATTACTTATGTTTTATTTACATGAAAATGGATGCGGATCTAAAGCGAAAGAGTAAGGCCTTCTGACCTAAAAAATTACATGGTAAGATATGGTTCTTTTTTCTTTCTTTTTTTAATAAAATAATTTCCTCTATATTAGTCAGAAACAACAAATCAAAGCAGAAAAAATATCATGCATGTTCTTGCCCTTGAATCAATAAAATCAAAAATAAAAACGATTTTTCAATTACTTATGTACATGAAAATGGATGCGGATCTAAATCGAAAGAGTAAGAACTTTTGACCTAAAAAATTAAAGGGTAAGATCTGATTTTTTTTTCTTATAACAAAAAATTCCTCTATATTCTTTTCTGTTTTTTCTCGGCAACCAAACAGATGGTAAGTCGTTTGACAGAAAAAAACAGATGGTAAGGATGTCAGAAATTCAGAAGGTGAAGTACCTGATGTGAGCTTCTGGGATCGGATGGACCCAGAAGAGTGATCAGATTTGGTGGTTGGTGGACGATAAAATTGTGATTGGCAGCTGAGAAACGGTGAGGAAAGATAAGAAAGTGAAAAACCTGAAGAGAAACCCTATCGGGACTTATTTTAACCGCAGCTGCTGCTGCTCTCAAAGTGCGAACATTTCAGATTCTCTTGACTCGAGAATTTATATAAAGTCACCATCTTTGACCTTTTTACTTTGGTAAATGGGGTTTTTATTACCAACCAAACATGCGATTCCACAAATGGTAAAGAAATGATAAGCAAACAAAGCATATGGATACGGTAGGTGCTTTTGTGTTTTTATTTTTTATTTTTTTCAATAATAAAGAAAAGCTATTTTTTAAGTAGAAATAATTTTTTTGGAAATGAAAAGTTGTAAGAAATGAACAAAAATGGTGGTGATTCACAAATACTATGTGGAAACGAACTAAAAAAAAAGAGATATCGAAGTAGTACTTGTAATGTCGAATAATTAGGATCAAATTCCTTGAATAGCTCCTCGTTTGCACACTGAAGAGCCAAATCCAACGAGAGCAAGAATCATTCTTTTACATAAATTCTATCTGTTTGCAAGGTGTGTGCGAGAAACCCGTCCAAGTGCACTGATTAGTAGTGCATTCATTATTTCCCTTAGGAGAACGAGGTTAGCGATGATTGTTTCAGCCTGGGAAACAGTCAGTTGATGTAGGGATGAAACAAGCACAACTTAATTTCGCTTGTTCATCCATCTTTTCCCTTTGAAAGCCCGTTTTGAGAAGAACTTGGTGAAGAAAGCATTGGTGGTACTTCTCCCTAGACGTGACTTTGGCCCTCCTATTTGTTGAAACATGGAGATTCAACATTTCACCTTCTTTCACATTGTTGAAATGAGATAGAAATCTAATATGCATTGTCTTCATTCAGATAATGCTCTTACACAAGTTACAACTACCTTTTACTTCCCTGTACAGAATCAAAACAAGTTCCAAATTTAAATTGTTATAGTGTACTTCTTAATTGCATACAACAGAATCACGAAGCATGAAGAAAAGAGAAATGCGGAAATGTTTTCTTTCTGAAGGTTGAAGCGTGTTCATTGTCTCCGACATAGAGCTTTCTCTCTTCTCACTTCTCGTTAATATGACCATGGCACGAATGCAAATGCAAGTATCTTCAGATATAAAAGAGCCCACAACAAATAGTTTCATCTTAAGAATAACAACGTTGCTTTAATATATTATTGCCAACCAGGACCTTTCAAAAACATAGAATCGAACTTCAAGCAGAATATCCTGGAAAAAAAAACTCATCTTAATCAGATTCGACTTGACATTTGACAAGTTGTTGGAACCCCTTCAAAACCTTCAAACTTTAATCTATGCGTCCTCTTCTTGAGATCCAATGCTAAGGTTAATAATCATCTTATGCAAAACTGTTGAGAATCAATGTCAAGCCCAAAACCATAAGTAATCCACAACCCAATCTAAAGTCCAAGTCCATATCTAGTTTGATGATGTAAGT